>NW_027332025.1:1245128-1404785 GCF_048418815.1 Hemitrygon akajei | reverse complement strand
AAAGGATAGCTGAGTCCCCGTGAGTAGGGATAAAAGACAGGTCTGGAGAGACACCCTCCCGACACGCCAGTGGACACTGATTGAGTGTTGGAACCCACAAGAAAGGTGGGAGCTTCGAGGACCGAACCAGGATGTCGGTCATTAAGGCTATCAGTGTAAAAGCAGGGCTGGTGGGGGCTTGTGTGCGTGTCCACTCATGCCAGAGTGACGAGTCCACCATAGAAGAATGGTCCAGCTGAAGGACAGAGGGGTCATAACTGAATGACCACAACGGTACGACGGATTAAGAAAGCAAAGGAAGGTTTGGCTGCTGTAGTTGTTACATCTGGCTCTCTCTCTCTCTCTCTCTCTCTCTCTCTCTCTCTCCTCTCTCTCCTCTCTCTCTCTCTCTCTCATCTCTCTCTCTCTCTCTCTCTCTCTCTCTCTTTCTCTCTCTCTCCAATGATTATTGTAATCATTACATTAATCAATACAACAACCATAACTACATCAGCACTCATGAACTGAACTGAACTTTATACTTTTCTATGACAATTCATTTACCCCTAGACATCGATAGAGTTTGTTTATTATTGCTTATTATTATTCCTACACTTTTAGGTTTATTACTGCTAACTTGTTTTATTTGTATATTTGCATTATTGATATGGTTTTGCTTATTTTTATTAATAAACACCTTTAGTTTGGTACCACCAGACTCCAACGGATTCTTCTTTCTCTGCTGTTTAAACACCCAGTTACGGGGTACGTAACAAATCTCCTATCCCATAGTGTGGTGACTAGTTGCAAAATGTCATCTCAGGGAGAGCAAGAGGGGAACGGCAGGGATATATTTTCATATACTGATATGGAACAGAAACATGGGCAGGGACAAGATGGGCCGAGTGGCCTCTCCAGTGAGACGCGGAATTTGATACAGAAGTGATTTATATATCACGGCTCCACAATATTAAACACCAGTCTAGTTTAAGGCTAACATCAGCAGAACAGACTCCTCCAATGCTCAGTGACCAGGGTTCAGTCCTGGGTGCGATGAGCAGCCGCAAGAACTGCAGAATCTGACAGTAACAGTCCCTCATGAACCTGCAGCTGCCTTCAGTCACCGTGATGGTTAAACATTTAACACGGAGCTGATTTGAACTTCCTCCCTGATGTGAAGTTGCTGGTGTTGCAGCAGCTGGGATGATTGAGTAAAACTCTTTGCTCACTCCGGACAGAAATGTGGCCTCTATTTATTGTGAACTCACCGAGCATCACAAGGTGGGTTAACTGAATGAGTCTCTTCGTACACACGGAGCAGGTGAACAGCCGCTTTCCAGTGCGAATCTGTTGGTGTATCTGCGATGGCCGACCGAATCCTACCAAAATGAGAGCCAGTGAATGACGTCTCACTACTATGAACGCCATGGAAATGTATCAAGTCAGATCACGGACATGGACACGTGTTCGTTCCCTCCTTGTAGCGGGTGGGGCGCTGTGTTCTCTAGCATCTACAGCTCAAAACAAGTTGGAGGAACAAGACTTCATCTTCTAACTAGCCACAGTTCCGGCATCAGGCACAATATCAAACTCTCTGCTTCCCTCTCTGTATCAAAATGAATCATTCCTCCCCTTCATCAGCCTGTGACTTGGCTCAGTTTGTCTGTCTCCTTCGCATTCTGAGCATGCGCCACACACCTACTGAGATCACATTTTATTTACACGGCTGTGACTAGAGACTTTCTGATTATTATGTCCCTCCTGGCATTTGACGTTGGTAAACTCAGAGTCAGCAATGGTATTGAACATCGGGAGTAGGTCATTAGGCTTTTTCGTTGGAGATCGATAAACTGCCGGTAGTGTGTGTCTGGATGAGTGGGTCATTTTCAGACTGGAAGGAGGTAGCGTTTGGAGTACCCCAGAGATCAGTCCCTGACCACAGTTGTTCACAGTTTAATATCCTGGCGGAGGCAGCGAGATGTGAGATGTCCCAGTCTGCTGGTGACGCAGAAAGAGTGGAGTTGGGGGAGGGGAGGCTATTCACATGCAATTTCGTAGCTTTGCAATCAGTACATAGTGCACTGTGGGGCTGCAGCGGCGGGTTCCAATCTGCTAATTAGATTTGCTGACGGCATTACATTGATCCGCCGGATCCCAAATAATAACGAGGCAGCCTATAGAGAAGAAGTCATCACCCGACACAGTGGGGTCAAAAAAAACAACCTCTCCCTCATTGTGACAAAAACAAAGGAGCTGGTTGTGGATTACAGGAGGAATGGAGACAGGGATCAAATTAAACATTTCCAAGTCTGTTATTGACACAAAATGCACATTTTAATATTGATCATAACACAATGTATTTTATATATTGTTAATGACATAAACATATTTATAGATTGTTACTGACAGAGAATAGTATAATTTGTGTTCCGTGTGTTATCTGAATGTACTTGCCTGTGATGCTGCCACAAGTCAGTGTTTCTCTGTACCTGTACCTTCCCGTACTTGTGCACTTGGCAATAAATTCAACAGGACCTGATAAATCTCAGTGAGATTTGATTAGTGATGATCATCTTGGCAGCTCGGTATGACGAATTATTGCGACAGTACACTGTTAAATGCAAATCCCTGAACAGTGTCGATGATCAGAGGGATCTTAGACTCCAAGGAGGCGGGACTATGACGTCAGTCACAGGCTGACAGCGCTCACTGTGGACTGAACCATGAGAGAGAGAGAGAGAGAGCGATCTGCAGACAGGCAGTCGGCCAGTCTAAAGAGAAAGAGAGACTGGAAAAGCTGATCGCTTCAGTTAGTCGCAGCTGAGGCTTGGAACTCTCCTATGCCCACAAGAGTGGGTTGATCATCGGTACACGGAACCACAACGAATGTGTGTGGCTGTCACTTCGTATAATCCATAGGAGTGGATTTTGGAATATCTTGTGTTAACCCTTGCCTGGGTATGTTGTGTGGAAGACGGTATTCCTGTGACAGGTCACTTTCGCTGAGAACTCGTATGTAGACGGATTCAACGGATAAGAACTTCGTCGACGGTTATTTTGAAGTAACGGCCTTTTCTCTACGTTTCACCCTGGATTACAAATATCTCTCTCCCGTCATTAATTCCGTGGATTACTGAACTTTCCTAATTTACCATCTCAAGACTCTAAGCTTTGTTCCCTCAGTCTCGATAGTCTGGGAGTTATATTTACACAGATATAGACTTAACACTGGTAACTTTCCTTTATTTCGTTAAGTTACTATATTATAAATAGATACTAATAAAGAGAGTGGTTTTAACATCTAAACCAGACTCCAGTGTGAACGCTATTGCTGCTGGTTCGTTTCTAAAGCGTTTCAGTTCGTGACACAGTTTTATAAAACTAGTTAGACCACATCTGGAGTGTTTCATACTGTTCTGGTCGCCCCCATTCTCGGAAGGATGTCGGGGCTTTGGACAGGGCGGGGAAGAGGTTTACCAGAACACTGCCTGGATTAGAGGGCAGGAGCTATAACGAGAGGCTGGACAAACTTGTATTGTTTTCTCCAGAGCGGCGCAGGCTGGGGTGAGACTGGATGGACGTTTATAAGATGAGGAGAGGAATAGATAGAGTGGACAGACGGTATATTTTTCCCGGGGGTTGAAATATCTAATACATTTAAGGTGAGAAGAGATGTGAGCGGCGTTTGCTTCTTTCCACAGAGTAGTGGGCAGCTGGAGTCACTGCCTGCGGTGGGAGACCAAATCGGTCACGTGATCCCGTCTCCTGTTCACGTTTTTCCGCAGATCTGCAGCATCTGCGGGTCACTGCTCTACGTGTCCGTGTAGCTTCATCTTTCCCCGTTCAGACAAGGCAGTGAGATCCGGATCTGTCACGTCTTCTCGTTATGGTGGACAATATGTTTTTCCTGCAATATTTTCAGCATATTTCATTCCACTGTTTTTACCTGCTGAAGTGCAGCTGATGTTTCTGGGTGTCTGACACATTTATGTGAGAATTTTGCCTTTTCTATTTCTCTGAGCTTCTCATAAAAGTGTATAGTTTAGTTAAGCTTCACTCTATAATTTCTAAAGCAACAATCAGGTCTGATAGTCCACACAATTAAAATAGTTTATTACATTTTTAAAATTTTTATTTTTGTACAATTTATATAATTTAACTATTTAATATGTATATTCTTATTTTAAATCACAATTGTTAAAATCTATTGTT
The DNA here is from genome assembly GCF_048418815.1 of Hemitrygon akajei. Classification (NCBI taxonomy): domain Eukaryota; kingdom Metazoa; phylum Chordata; class Chondrichthyes; order Myliobatiformes; family Dasyatidae; genus Hemitrygon; species Hemitrygon akajei. The sequence goes on along the minus strand of NW_027332025.1, from coordinate 1,400,594 downwards.
CTGAATTAGGTTCTACTGCTATCGCAAAGACAACGAATTTAATGACATATGCCGGTGCTATTAAACCTGATTCTGATATTGATATGGGAGACCCACCACCGGTCACCTGATCCCAGTTCCCGCAGATCGGAAAGCGAGATTGAAGCCTTTTCTATTTATGTGCATTCCACAGAAATGACAACAGTTCAGTTTCCTTCTGAGGTTCCAGAGCAGAAGCCGAGTCTGTCTAATATTTCCACACAATTAAAATGGGGAATTTGTTTATTCTTATCACGTGCTGAGATACAGTGAAAATCTTGCCTGACGTACCATCCACACAGATCGAAACATTACGACAGTACATTGAGCTGATATACGACCAAACAATAACTGTAACAAAGCATTATGGCTGCAGAGAAAGTGCAGTGCAGATAGACATATGGTGCATGGTCACGTCGAGTTACATTGTGAGGTCGAGTCCATTCATTTGGCTTGTAACTGTAGACAGGAAGCCGCCCTTGAGCTTGTCATTACTAATAACTGCCGGTCTTCTTTTTTTCTCACTTTCTCGTGGCACTAGACAGGGATGTCCATGAAGCCCTTTATTATTTAATCTTGTATTGGAGCCCTCAGCTATAACACTACGTGAAGCTAAAAATATTCTTGGTATCTCTGTGAATGGAACCATACATAAGATTTCTCTTTATGCAGATGGTCTTTTGCTTTTTATTTCAAATCTTGAGGAATCAATTCCTAATCTTTTGGAAGCACTTAAAGATTTTGGGTGAATTTTCAGGATATAAACTTAACTTGAATAAAAGTGAATTGTTTCCATTAAATGTCCATGTTAGTATATATAATGATATTCCTTTTAGAATTGTTAATACATTTAGATATTTAGGTATTGTAATTACTAAAAAATATAAAGATCTCTATAAAGCGAATGTCGTTCCTTTAATCGACTCCATGAAACAACTATTTTCTAGATGTAATCCACTTACTCTTTCTTTAATAGGTCGTATTCATGCTAACTGATGATTGTACCTAATTTTTTATATATTTTCTAAAATATACCTATCTTTTTCTTTCTTTTTACAATATTTTTATTCAGAAAAAAAAGATTTACAGAGTGCAACACATAGATACATCTCAACATAACTTGTGTACATTCATATATTGCAATAAAATTGATCAAAATGTTATAGCATAACACATAAAGGCATACCACTCTGTAATCAAAAATTTAAAGATAGCTCATACATCATGAATGAAATTTTTTACATATGAAAAAGTCAACCCCCTACCAACTACCAAAGGAAAAAAGTTGATGGATGACAATGGATAATTAGAAAAAAAAGATATTCACTTAAGAGAAGATAAAAATATACACAAAATTCTGTGCACTGTTAAACTTTATAAATTGGACAAGTAATTTAGGAAAGGTCCCCAAATATCATAAAAAGATTGTTTCGAATTTAAGACTAAGCAGCGGATCTTTTCTAAATTTAAATACGACATAATATCACGTAGCCATTGACGATGTGCAGGAGGGGTAGACTCCTTCCATTTAAGCAAGATTGCTCTCCTTGCTAAAGGAGAGGGGAAAACGGAAATTCTTCTTCTATATGTGCCAACCATTGTTTAATTCAGTTTAAAATTGTTCACCGTTATTATTTAACAAAGGAGAGACTATCTAAAATATTTCCTAGTATAGACAAATGCTGTGATATATATAAAACTGAAGTAGCTACTTTGTCACATATGTTCTGGCATGTTCATCATTAAAATCGTTTTGGAAATCTTTATTTTCAACAAGTTCTAAAGCTCTGAAAATGAATTTACAACCTAACAGGTTGACTGTTCCATTTGGAATAGATCCACATCATATTCAGGGTATTTCATCTGCAGATCAACATGTAATTGCATTTGTTACACTACTGACAAGATGGGCTATTTTATTAAAATGGAAAGATATTTCTTCCACTACATTAATTGAATGGTTTTCTGAAGGAATGTTATGTCTCAGTTTGGAAAAAAAATAGAAGTAGAACTTTTGATCCTCGATTCGATTTTGAGAGAAGATGGGGTTCTTTGCCAAATATTATCATTTAATTTGAATTATGCTATATGGTTTCCTTCCAATTTTATTTTTTTATAAATATGAAATGGCGGTTGATGATTCTATTTTTATATTTAGATGATGGTTAAACGTATTGTTCCGGGGGGTTGATTCCTAATGAGTTTTTTTCCCTTTTTTGTAGTTAGTGGGTTTCCCCCCTAGTTAGATGGGGTTCTTTTTTTCCTTCTTTTTCCTATATATATTTTCCATTTTTATATTTTACGATTAGTTTTTTCTTCAGCTTTATTAATTTTATACATATTAATCTATTGAAGTCTGGTTTCATTCTATAGCTGTAGAAGATTATGTACTAGTAAAAAGGATTCTAAAAATGAAAAATGAAAATGACGAAACAACAATGTAACAAAGCATTATAGCTGCAGAGATAGTGCAGTGCAGATAGACATATGGTGCAGGGTCACGTCGAGTTACATTGTGAGGTCGAGTCCATTTTATCATTCATTTGGCTTCTAACCACAGACAGGAAACCGTCCTTGAGCCGGGTGGTTCGCGCTTTAAGGCTTTTGTATCTCTTCCCCGATGGGGGAGCGGGTTTGCAGCGAGAATGTCCAGGTTGTGAGGGTCTTTGAGTACTTGGCCTGCTTTTCCGAGGGAGGGGAAGTGTAGGGAGAGTCCATGGAGGGGAGGCTTGTTTCTCTGATGTTCTCTGCTCTCCAAAGTTCTCTGCAGTTCCTTGCAGTCATGGGCAGAGCAGTAGCCATACGAAGGCGTGAAGTATCGACAAAAAGCTCAGAGACCTCGGCCTTCACCCTGCCTTGTGTAGCTGGATCCTGGACTTCCTGTCATATAGCCGGCAGGTGCTAAGTGTGGGCTCGCTCATCTCTCTCTCTCTGTCTGACCCCCAGCACACATACCCCACAGGGTGGTCTTCTTGCCCCTTGCTTTCCTCTGTGCACCCATGACTTGTGTCGCCACCCACAGCTCCAATCTGCTAATTAAATTTGCAGACGACACTACACTGACTGGCCTAATCTCAAATAATAACGAGGCAGCCGACAGAGAAGAAGTCATCACCCCGACACAGTGGTGTCAAGAAAACAACAGGACAAAAACACAGGAGCTGGTTGTGGATTACAGGAGGAATGGAGACAGGGACCAAATTCAACATTTCCAAGTCTGTTATTGACACAAAATGCACATTTTAATATTTGTCATGACACAATGTATTTTATATATCGTTAATGACATAAAACATATTTACAGATTGTTACTGACAGAGAATCGTATAATTTGTGTTCCGTGTGTTATCTGAATGTACTTGCCTGTGATGCTGCCACAAGTCAGTGTTTCTCTGTACCTGTACCTTCCCGTACTTGTGCACTTGGCAATAAATTCAACAGGACCTGAGAAATCTCAGTGAGATTTGATTAGTGATGATCATCTTGGCAGCTCGGTAGGTCGAATGTATGAGACAGTACACTGTTAAATGCAAAACCCTGAACAGTGTTGATGATCAGAGGGATCTTAGACTCCAAGTTCATCGCTCCCTGAAAGAGACTGCACAGATTGATCGGGTGGTTAAGAAGGCAAATGGCATGGTTGTCTTTATTAGTTGAAGCATTGAGTTCAAAAGTCGGGAAGTTATGTTGCGGCTGTTACGAGCCTGCGGTCGTACTGTGACTGTTTCTTTAAGAGCGCCGGCGTGAGGAGGCGGGGCTATGACGTCAGTCACAGGCTGACAGCGCTGACTGTGGACTGAACCATAAGAGAGAGAGAAAGAGCGATCTGCAGACAGGCAGTCGGCCAATCTAAAGAGAGAGAGAGACTGGAAAAGCTGATCGCTTCAGTTAGTCACAGCTGAGGCTTGGAACTCTCCTATGCCCACAAGAGTGGGTTGATCATCGGTGCACGGAACCACAACGAATGTTTGTGGCTGTCACTTCGTATAAACCATAGGAGTGGATTTTGGAATATCTTGTGTTAACCCTTGCCTGGGTACGTTGTGTGGCAACCCCTGGAAGACGGTATTCCTGTGACAGGTCACTTTCGCTGATAACTCGTATGTGGACGGATTCAACGGATAAGAACTTCGTCGACGGTTATTTTGAAGTAACGGCCTTTTCTCTACGTTTCACCCTGGATTACAAATATCTCTTTCCCATCATTTATTCCGTGGATTACTGAACTTTCCTACTTTACCATCTCAAGACTCTGAGCTTTGTTCCCTCACGTTCGATAGTCTGGGAATTATATTTACACATATATACACTTAACACTGGTAACTTCCCTTTATTTCATTAAGTTACTACATCATAAGTAGAAACTAATAAAGAGAATGGCTTTAACATCAAAACCAGACTCCAGTGTGAACTCTATTGCTGCTGGTTCGTTTCTAAAACGTCACACTTCGTAACAACAATTTTATAAAACTAGTTAGACCACATCTGGAGTGTTTCATACTGTTCTGGTCGCCCCCATCCTCGGAAGGATATCAGGATATCGGAGAGGGCGCAGAAGAGGTTTACCAGGGCACTGCCTGGATTAGAGGGCATGAGCTATAACGAGAGGCTGGACAAACTTGTGTTGTTTTCTCCAGAGCGGCGCAGGCTGGGGTGAGACTGGATGGACGTTTGTAAGATAACGAGAGGAATAGATAGAGTGGACAGACGATATATTTTTCCTGGGGGTTGAAATGACTAATACATTTAAGGTGAGAGGAGATGTGAGCGGCAAGTTTATTTCTGTCCACAGAGTAGTGGGTAGCTGGTTCTCAGTCTGGGGGAGGGGGGGGGGTGGGGGAGAGAGAGAGAGAGAGAGAGAGAGAGAGAGAGGAGAGAGAGAGAGAGAGAGAGAGAGAGAGAGAGAGAGAGAGAGAGAGAGAGAGAGAGAGACCAAAGCCGTCACGTGATTCCTTTGCCCCTCCCATTTAACCGTAGATGGGCAGCATCTGTGCATCTGTTTCCGAGGCCCCGCCCTCCGGACACTGAAACGATCGCTTCGCGCATGCCCAGCTTCTCCGGGCGGACGGTGTTTTCTTCTCCGCTCATTGCTGAAGTGGGTCGTCTGTGTGATCGGGGAAGGCTTTTCGTCTCCACGGTCAGCATCCCTGTCTGCTGAGCGAAGATATCACTTTCCCATCGGTGAGTATTGAGACCGATCCCGAGCGGGGAGATCCAATGTTGGCCGTGAGCCCCGAACTGAGGGCCAGTTACTCATTTATTTTCCAGTTATCTGAGCTCGTCAGAAATGTGTCCCCTTCACACAATCTGCATTGAACGATCCAAACCAGGAGTACAGGGTGTCTATTTCCTCAGAATTGAAATGGAAGTCCCGCCAACAGGTCACGTGAGGCTGTGTATCGCAGATTCACCCCGCCCTCCGCTTTGTGACGCAAGATCACGTGGTGTGTTTTTGGCCACTTAGTCAGATTAACATTCCCAATTCGGCTCGCTTCCTGAGGCTCCTCGCATTTGTCCTGGAGCGTTATGGCTGTTGTGTCTTCTCCCGGACTGGGGTGGGTGAGAAAGGAGAACGTCCCAGGTTGTGGGGATCTTTGATTTCACTGACTGCTTTACCGAGGGACTGGGAAGTCTAGGGTGAGAATGGTTTCTGTGATGTGCTGATCTGTATCCAAAGGTCTCTGCCGTTCCTCACAGTCACGGGCGGAGCAGTTACCATGCAAAGCGTGAAGTGTCCGGATGGGAAACTTTCTATGGTGTGTTGATAAAAATTTGGTGAGGGTTAAAGTATATATGGCAAAGTTCTTGTTGTTTCTTCTAACTCTGTCATTTTCGAATCTTTTATACAGTAGTATGTATCATTAATTCAGTAGCTGTGGTGTGTTCTGACGTCTCCGGACCGGCTTTTCCATGTTTACAACAGTAGGACTAGACCCGTGAGTCTGGCGTTCAAACTGTGTTTGGAAATTCCCCCACCCCTCACTGTCACCAGTCTGTCATTCGCTGGAAATCAGGCAGAATCTCAAGTTGCTGGAGATCTGCACTAAAAACTAAATGTTTGAAGTCATTCTGACGAAACGTCATTAACCTGAATTGTAAAGTTTGTTCCCCTCCCCGCAGCTGTTCCTTACCTGCTGAGTGTTTCTGGTAATTCCACTTTCTTTTTATTACATTTAACCTGGAAATGGAAATGACTCGATCTGTGATAGTAGAACAGTAAAGAAAGCACAACTTTCCCCTGTCAATTATCCTGGTACCAGTTTGTCTGTTATTGCTGGAAATGTGTTCAGTGCAGTTGTTGCTAACGAGGTTCACATGAATAATCTCAGGAGTGATCGGCGTTATGTGTGAGGAGCATTTGATGGTTCTGGACCTGTGCTCAATGGAGTTCAGAGGGACGGTGGGGGTGGTGGGGGGATGTATGGTTAAGTAAACCTACCGAATGCTGAAAAGCCTGGATACAGTGGACATGGAGAGGATGTTTCCATTAGACAGAGAGTCTGTGATCTGACAGACTCTCACAGTCTCAGAATAAAGATGCTTCCCGTTAAAATTCAGTTGAGATTTTTTTTGCATTAGGTGTCCGAAGTGTGGAATTTGTTGCCACAGAGGTTGGTTGAGGCTGTGATTTGGGTATATTTATGACAGAGATTAATATATTCAAGATTGCTAAATAGCTTCAAGGTTACAGGAGGAAGGCAGGAATATGGTGTTGGAATAAAAACCAGCCATGTTTAAATGGTGGAGCAGATCAGATGGATCAAATCACCTAATTCTGTTCCTTATGTCTTACCATGACTGAATGATGGCTCCTTCTTATCCCATATTCTTTTGTGTCATGTGAGGGACAATAAAAGATTGTTCACTGAGATCATTATATCTGCCTTCAACGTTTAAATTTCAGTGAGTTTTGTTCTTAGTAACATTAAGCAGAAATGTTTGGTTCTGCTTTTTATTGTTAATGTGCTTCATTATCTTTCATGTTAACGTTAGACCTGCAGTGAGAGATTTATTGGAAGAAAAACCACAACTGAAGATGAGGGAACAACAACAAGTGAACCAGCCCGAGGACTGAGAGCATCAACTGGAGAGAACCCATCTGACTCGGAGATTCCAGTGATTCAGTCAAGAGAAAGTTTGGTGAGTCTCATTTACTCAAACACTGGTCCTTTAGACATTACATACCTGTACAAGGGAAGGTAGGAAACAGCTGGAGCGAGACTGAATGTGCCCTGAAGAACCAGTTATGCCTCTGTCAGACCCAGTTGCAATCACTCCAGATCTGGTAATGTGCTTCCAGCAGCCCAGCCCTTTAAAACCACTCCCATTTTGTGGAAGTCGAATCTGGAGAGAGTCTCTCATAGACTGTATAAGTACAAACTCTTTATTCCAAGTATCTGGGGCTTACTCAGTTAGTCGCTCAAACAGGAACAGTCAATGACTGTTCCTGCCCAATCCACTGACTAACAATTCCCCTTCACCACAGATATATCCATCCAGATACTCCCCACACAAGACATGCTGGAGCCAAAGTTATTTACTACATGACAGGCTGGAGCCCCTAAATACAAATTACAAAATAATTACACAATACACAATTTGTACACAAATATAAAATGGCTTACACACACAGAACAGACTGAAGCTGTCCTATCTCTGCACATGAACACACAAGGCGATGAGCGTCCTGAAACCCTAGCTAGCTACCTTCAAGAAGAAATATGGCTCAGCATGGCTTAGTACATCTACTGATCATCAGCAGTTTCTTTCAGAAAAACAGGCTGCTATTTTTTAACGAAGTGTTAAACCATACTTCATCATTCCCTGCTTTTTGATTGTTACATGAGCAACAAAACAGTAATTTTTTTACAGAGAAAGCAACCGAGTACAGTTTTGACTTCTCAGTGGGTAAAAATGGCATACAACAGTAACTATAACAATGATATGTACAACTATTAGGCCATAATGCAATATTATGCCTCACATATTACCAAACAGGCCTTCGAAGATCACCATTTTGACCCTTCAGTGAACCTGTGTAAATCCTGCCCTAATTTCTTGATGCTGTCAATCTCCTAGGCAATGTGCTTGGAGAGGAATGTAATGTTATTAGACTCATCAAGGATATAGGTGCAGCATTCTGTGTCAATAATAGCACAGGTTCCCCCTTCTTAGCTAGGATAAAATCTAAAGCCGTAAGATTCTATAGGACTGTTTGCCAGATTGCAATCATTTCAGTGGATATTTCTGTTACTTGGGCCTGTGTTTCTGTCAGGGCCCCTGCAGTATTGTGGCCAGCTCCTCAAGTGCTTGTAGCCAAATTGATTATCTCTCGTGAATTCCCGGCTACTCCATAGGAGAGAAAAACTATCATCAAAGATCGCTCAGTCTCAGTTATTCCTCTCCGCTGCTGGGCACCTGCAAGTATGGCCACGATGCATGTTTCTCAGTGTAGGAAGTTCCGTTTGGTGGGGGCCTGAGATACATCTGTCAAAACACTGTGTCTGTCAGGGCCCCTAGTTCTACCCGTTTGACATAAGTGTGACAGAGACAGAAAGATCGTAACTGGATGCTGGGGTGAGCCCTCTCAAAGACATAAACACAAACACTACTGTTACGCACTCGTAACGGTTTAAATGAACCATATATATTTACCACATATGTGTAAATATAACTCCCAAACCACTGAGCTCAGGGAATACCAAGCTCAAAGTCTTGAGATGGTGAAGTATGAAAGTTCAGTTCAGACATGGAATAAATGACGAGAGAGATATTTGTAATCCAAGGTGAATGTCGAGAGAAGGCAATTATGTTGAATTCCACAAATTCCACAGTGGTAAAACAGGATAACAGTCACCGTAGGTCTTATCTATCGTTCTAAATCCACATACGAATTATCTCCAAAAGTAGCTTATCACAGGAGTACTGTCTGCAGAAGGAACTACCACCCAAGCAAGGGTTAACACACAGGTAGATTCCGCAGGGTACTCCCAAACCAGACCGAACACACAAAGTATTACCGACAGTGATTTCCACAGAATATCCCTTCTCACAAGTGTTTACCACATAACACACCCGAATCCAGCTAATGGTTAACAAAAGTGGTAGTCACGGGATACTCCAACAAAATCCCCATATGGATTATACGAATTATCACCAACAGTGATTGTTCACACGGGTACCTCTTCAAGTGAATTACCACCCCCAGGCAAGGGTTAGCACAAGTGGTCCTCACAGGATACTCCCAAACCAACAGATCCACTCCAATGGATCAAACAAAGTGACAATCACACATTCAGTATACAATGGATCAATAATCAACCCACCTTGTGGGCACAGGAGAGTCCAAACAGTGACCTTTGGCCACTAGGTCCTTTGTTTCGAACTTTCCATCTTCTTTCTTTCTCTCCGGCTGACTGTGTGTCCTTGCTTAAATAAAACAAACTTTGAGCTATGTAAACACAAGCTGCGAGCAAGTGTAAACACACTGCATGGTCAAATAGTTCCAGCCCTCTCTCTCTCTCTTTGTAAGAATCAAACAGGAGCTGAGAAAGCTGGTGGCTGACATCACTCAGGCAATATCTGTTAAAATGACAGTCCACAGCAAGAAACCGAGAGGTTCATCACTCTCTACTATCAACCAATACAATTTCCTTTAGTCCGAGAGAGTCCTTCTACTCATTTCCTTCAGTAACACGTTTGTAGTCTGTTCGATATATCCACCGAGATTGCCCTTTCAGTTTCACAGCTGTCGGAGTGGTCAGTAACACTTGATATGGTCCTCTCCACCGAGGTCTGAGTTTCCCTCGATCGCAGTTCCTGATCAGGATAAATTCCCAGGTTCTATGGTGGGATAGTCACTCCTCTCTGCAGGGTAGTTCTCTTCCTTGTAAGCCTGTCATACCTGTGAATGTAACGCTTGGAAAATTTTGGTTAGTTGGCATATTTATTTCCCCATCTCTTCCAATATCTAATTTTGCTGGTAGGCTTTCTGGGAGCAATGGTGCACAAGGTCTTGGTCCCCAGGATATTCTCATGGGCCATCCATAAATGTTGTAAACTGGTGACAACCCCGCTTTCCCCTATGGGGTAACCCTTGTGGAATCGGGCTAACGGTAGGACCTTCAACCAAGTGAGTCCAGTCTCCGCTGTTAGTCTGGCCAGTTTACTCTTCAGAGTGCCATTGGCTCTTTCCACTCTGCCAGCGGCCCATGGGTGGTGTAGACAGTGGAATTGTTGCTGGATAGCTAGTTCATTACATACCCCTTCGTTTACTTTCACCATAAAGTGTGGGCTATTGTCAGAGCTCAGCATCTCTGGCAGGCCGTACCTGGGAATTATATCCCATAATAATACCTTCACAACAGTCATAGCAGTATTAATGGTAGTTGGAATAGCTTCAATCCATCTACTAAACACATCTATAATAACTAAGCAGTATCTATAGCAATGTACTCTAGGCAATTCAATAAAATCAACTTGTAGACACAGAAAAGGATCCACCTGTCAAGGGAGTTGTACCCGGTGTGCAGGGTACAGGTTACCAACCATTCCCTCCTTTCCCAGGTGTGTACAATTATGTATATAATCGGCCAATATTGGTAAAAACTGTGTAGGAACACAAACCTGTCCCACTGGGTGATCCAAAAACCTAGGTCGGGGTCTTTCTGGCACCCCCATCTGGGACCACAGTTTGTGCTCCTCCTCAGAGGCGTCCCCCTGAAAATTACGTACCTCCCACATGTCCAGCAAACCCTTTCTGCTTTAGTCATGGAGGGTTGCTTGACGGGAACCCGAGGAGGCTACAACTACTGAGGATTGTGCCGCACTTTTCACTGTCTGATCTGCTAGAGCATTGTGTTTAGTGACACAGTCGGACATGCGTGTGTGGGCTGTACATTTAATAACAGCCAGAACTCAAGGTAGCTGCAGAGCGGTGAGTAAGTTGTTTACAATGGTGGCATTGCTAATGGGGTGGCCAGAGGAAGTCAGGAATCCCCATGTTCCCAGAGAGCCCCGTAGTCATGTACAATTCCAAATGCATAACGGGAGTCTGTGTAAACGTTCCCACTTTAGTCTGTTGCTGGGATACAGGCACGAGTCAGAGCAAACAGCTCAGCCTTCTGGGCAGAGACAGCTGCTTCAAAAGAGGCCTGCTCAATTACTTCACTGTCCGTCACTATCGCATCGTTTCCCTGCTGGATCCACAAAGAGCTTCCATCCTCATAAAATTGCTTCGGGCTAGAGGGGGATATTGCAGAATGGATGGGAGAGTCTGTCCTTCCTTCACAGTGATCCGGACAGGGGGACAGTTGGTGCGACCGACTTCATGGCCTGAATTTGCTCAGAGATGGGGTACAGCGTCTTGGGATCGATCAATATTAAAAGTGTGTCTCACCAAATGTCCCGCCTTCACCTCAGACTCCTTCCATTATCGGAGTTGGACCGCAGCCAAGTCTTGCCAGTCTCCCTCGGTTCTGGAGGCTTGTTTCAGCAAGGTGTAGGCAATGAACTCTGGGCTCTTTGGCTTGAACCCAGGGCAAACACTAACAGTGGAATGGGGATCTCTCCAATCATCATGACTGGGAACTTCTGTCCCTCGAGGGGTGCATAATATTGACTTTCCTCAGCTGAGCACCCCGTAATGTCACAGCACAGAGTCACATGGGGGTCGACCACTGGCAGAAGGGGTTCAGACGCAGTGGAGTCCAGATTAAATGCCCACCACTGGGAGGTCAGAAATTGGGGAAGCTATCAGTTGTTCACCTGTCACAGGGTGACACCATTGCCTGTGCAGAGAATCTCGACTTCCAACAGACAGAGCAAGTCTCTCCCTGCTGGATTACAACCCCGACTGTTATGTGAATACGTACGTTCCGTGCCTTCAAACCCAGACAGAGTGAATGTTGCGTCTGATAACTGCAATCCCTTTTCCGATACTATTTCCCGATTGAGAGTGGTTGTAGTTGCCCCCATATCAATCATAAACGGAACTGGAATAGCAGCAACTGTCAATATTACATTGGGCTCTTCCTGAGGGCTGGTACTCATGGTAGGAAGCATCTTTGCTTGTCAATTTCTAAATGGGTTGTTGTCCCCACCTGTCCCTTGGTAGGTTGTTGTTCCCATTTCTGATCCGCAGATATAGCCCGCTCGCATCCTCCTTCCCACTGAACATATTCACCTTTAATATTCTTTTCATATCTTTTTATTATTATTATTCAAAAATAGCACAAGTGCATCGAAGTAACAACACTTACAATGCCTCATAAAAGAGGAAATTATCTTGAGGATTGAAAATTTTGTGAATTAAACTAAAAAGAAAAGTGAGGGGAAAAAAGAAGGAACCCATTGGAGGTACAACCCCAGAGCCAAGCGTCATACAAAAAGCTTCTAAAAATAAACATCAAACCACCAAAAAGAAAGAAAAGATATATCAAAAAAATTTACATTTAGATCGTGGAGGAAATCTATCAGTTAACTGAAATGATAATAATGAGCAGATGATCCCCATCTTTTCTCAAAATCAAATAAAGGTACAAAGGTTCGACTTCTAATTTTCTCCAAGACACAGCATCACCTGAGAGAGCCATTGTGACAAAGTAGGAGCTGATATATCCTTCCATTTCAACAAGATGGCCCTCCTAGCTATCAATGTAACAAACATGTTGGTCAGACACAGAAATACCATGGATATTTTGAGGAATTATTCCAAAAAGCATAGTTAATTTATTAGGTTGTAAATTGATTCTGAGTGCTTTAGAAATTGTCGAAAAGACTGACTTTCAAAACTGTTTTAATATAGACATGACCAGAACATATGTGTCAGTGTGGCTATCTCATTTTTACATCTATCACAATACTTGTCAACATTGGGAAATATTTTTGGAAGTCTCTCCTTCGTCAAATGGTAATAATGTACAATTTTAAATTGAATCAGTGAATGACTAGCACAGATCGAAGAAGAGTTAACCAGCTTCAGAATCCATGTCCAATCCTCCCATATAAAAGGGAAATTGAGTTCCTTCTCCCAATCCTGTTTAATCTTAAGTAAAGGACGCTTATCCCTTTGTAATAATAAATGATAAATTCTTCCAATAGAACCTTTCAACAAGGGGTTCATATTCATAATAGTATCTGACAAATCAGCCTCCAATATGTAAGGAAAATTACTTAAATATTTTTGTAAAAAATGTCTAACTTGAAGATTTTGTAAAAAATTTGAATATAAGAGAGAATACTTATCGACAAATTGTTCAAAAGACATCAATCTGCCTTCTTTAAATAAATCCAAAAAAGAATTAATACCTTTATTTTCCCAAAGTAAAAAAAAAATTGGAGCACTCCAAGAAGGTTTAAAAAGTAATTATGGTAAATTATACTACAAAGTTTAACTTTTTTATGATTAAAAAAAATTGCGGAACTGGTTCCAAATTTGTATAGAGTGCTTAACCACAGGATATAGGTTTAAATTAGCAACTTTAGCTAATTGTATAGGTAGAGTAACTCCTAATAACGAAGTTAAATAAAACTGTTTCACATCTCTCAGTTCCTGGTCTACCCAGATTGGCTGTTCATTCCTATCAACCCAATATAACCAGAAGGACATACCAGAAGTTAGCAGCCCAATAATACATTCATAGATTAGGCAAAGTGAGACCACCATCCTTTTTTAACTTTTGCAAATGACATTTACCAATTCTTGGTCTTTTATTATCCCAAATAAAAGATAGAATAATAGAATCAATCCGATCAAATAACTTCTTAGTAAACAAAAACAGGAATATTCTGAAATAAATATAAAAGTTTTGTTGGGCGGAAGCAGACACTTTGCTTGCTTCCTCTGGAATAATCCCAAAAATTGCTGTAAGTGGATTAGGTTGAACATCCACATCTATAACTTTAGATAATATTCCAAACACATCCCTCCAAAAATTGTTTAAACTTACACATGACCAAAACATATGAGTTAGAGTAGCCACTTCTGCATTACATCTGTCACAAATAGGGCTTATATTAGAAAAAATATGCATCAATTTATCTTTGGACATGTGGGCCCTGTGTACTATCTTAAACTGAATTTAGATATGGCATGTGCAGATAGGTGAATTATTGACTAAATAATAAATTTTACTCCACTGATTATCTGAAAGTGAATGTTGAAGTTGTACTTCCCAGGTGCGTTGAACCCTGTCATTAGGCGACATGCGAGCATTCATTAACTGTTTATAAAGGATTGCTATGAATTGTTTTTGAAAAGGTTTAAACTGAAAAATAGCATAAGCCAAATTTAAAGAGCAGGCTGAGGGGTAAATTGGTAAAAAATCACGTAAAAAATTCCCAACCTGTAAATATTTGAAAAATGTGTATTAGAGATATCATATTTGTCCATTAACTGTGAAAAAGACATTAAACACTCTTGTAAAAACAAATCTTAAAAAGTCCACTAAAGGAGGAAAATTGGCTTTATAAAGATCCTGATATTTTTCAGTAATTATAACACCTAAATATCTAAAAGAATCCATAACTTTAAAAGGAATATTATCATATATAGAGACAGATTCATTTAAAGGAAGTAATTCACTTTTACTAAAATTTATTTTATATCCTGAAAGGTCTCCAAATTTGTCAAATAATTTTAGCAAAGCAGGAATAGATTATTCAGGCTTGGATATACATATCAATAAATCATCAGTGTAAAGAGAGATCTTGTGCATGGCCTCATTCACAAAAATCCCATGAATATTTTCGGCTTCACAAAGAGCAATAGCAAGGGGCTCTAATCTTAAGTTACATAACAAAGGACTTAATGGGCAACCTTGGCTTGTCCCCCGTGATAGCTGAAAAAAGGAGACCTACAGTTATTAGTGACAACAGTAGCAATAGGAGCTTTATATATCATTTTAATCCAATTATTAAAATTAATACAAAAACAAAATTTTTCTAAAGTATTAAATAAATATTTCCATTCGATTCAATCAAATGCTTTTTCAGCATCCAAAGATATAAGGCATTGTGGAGTTTTAGAAGAAGGTGAATGTATAATGTTAAATAATCTCCGAACATTTGAGAAAGAAAAATGACCCTTTATAAAGCCTGTTTGATCTTTAAAAATGACTTTACCCAAAATACTCTCCAGTGGATTGGCCATCATCTTTAAGTGAATCTTAGCTTCAACATTCAATAATGAAATACGTCTGTATGAGGCAAAATCAAAAGGATCTTTATCCTTTTTGAGAATTAAAGAAATAGAAGCTTCATAAAAAGTAGAGGGTAAATCACTTTTCACAAAAGATTCTTTAAACATCTCCAACATATATGGAGAAAGCAATTTTCCAAATTTTTAATAAAATTCTACAGGATAACCGGCAAGTCCCGGGGCCTTACCAGTTTGCATTGAGAAAATAGCTTTATGAATTTTGGATTCAGTAATTTAGGCATCCAGAGTTTTTTGATCCTCAACAGAAATTTTAGGAAAAGCAATCGTTCGTAAAAAAAAAACATTCATTTCAGAAGAGTCCACTGGACATTGAGATTTATAAAGTTCAGTATAAAAGTCTTGAAAAATCTTATTAATTTCTTCATAATCCCGAGCCAGGGTACCATCTTTTCTACGAATTTTCAAAATTTGCCTCTTGGCTCCAGCTCATTTTAATTGAGATGCATGTAGTTTATTATTTTTATCTCCAAACATATAAAATTGGGTCTTTAACTTAAGTAGATAACCTTCAATTAAATGAGTTAATAATAGGTTATATTATGATTGAAGTTCCACCCTTTTTTTAAATGTCAATATTAGGGGAGGTCACATAGATATTATCTAAATCTTTAATTTGTTTTGAAATTTTATCTAATTTTGCTTTAGTCTGTTTTTTAAGTTTAGTTGAATAAGAAATAATCTGACCACATAAAAATGCTTTGAATGTATCCAATATAATTAATTTAGACATACCTCCTATATCATTAAAAAGTAAAAACTTCTTTTATCTGGCTTTTGATAAAACTGATAAAGTTAGAGCTTTGCAATAAAGTCTGAGACATGTGCCATGGTGGATGGCCAAAAATGTCATCGTCAAATTCAAAGGACAAACTCAAAGGCGCATGATCAGGTATAGCAATAGCGTCATATTCACAGTTTTTAACATTAGGCAAAAGACAGGGATCAACTATAATATAATCAATCCTTGAATATATTTTATAAACATGGATAAAAAAGAATATTCTCTGTTATCAGGGTGTAAATGCCTCCATAATTCGATCAACCCAAAATTGGTCAAAAAAGAGTTAATAACTGACGCAAAATGATTTGTAAGTCGTTGATTAGTTGAGCTCTTATCAATCATAGGATTTAAGCAACAGTTTAAAAACCCCACCCATTAACAACATATACTCATTTAAATCTGGCAGTAAAGCAAATATTTTTTTTTAAAAAGCAGGATCATCTAAATTAGGACCATACAAATTAACCAAAACAACCTTTCTATTACAAATCACTCCTTTAACAATTAAAAATCTACCATTAGAATCTGACTCAATATCCTCTTGAATAAATATATTAGATTTAATAAAGATAGACACACCCTTAGTTTTGCTCTGAGAAGTAGCATGGAGTTGTTTTCCATTCCACCAGTGAAAAAATCTATTCTGATCTCCTTACTTGATATGCGTCTCCTGAGCAAAAATTATATCAGGTTGGAATCGATTAATAATTTGAAGTCTTTTTTGTTTAATAGGATAATTCCAACCACGTATATTCCAAATTATTACATTAATCCATTTAACTGCCATACTATAATTTTATTCTAATTTACTTTATACATGCGCAGAACACATACCAATACGGGATTATCAAAGATGGCAGTGATGAAGAATAAAGCCATATAGAAAACACGCATGCTCTGGAACCACCCAATGGGAAAAAACTCCTAACTCTAAACCCACCCACCCTCCAAAAAGCCTGAAAAAACGGCAAGTGAACTAAGATAGATGGAAGACATGGGCCACTCTGTTGGTCTCGTCTCTGCCTCCCCCCAGCCAGTACATAAAATATATAAAATGACCTTGCAAGAAAGACAGTAAAGTCTCAACAAAGGAGAGTGTTTACATTCTATCATGTGTTAAACAGAAAAAGAACCATAATAATATAATCTCTTAGAGAGAAAAACCAGCCCCATCTTAAGTTTAGCTTTAAATCCATAAGAAAACTTTAAATTCAGTTATAGGGTGCTATAATAAAACAGATTTAAAAAAGTTAATTGTATACTTAACTGAACTAAATTGATAGAAATATTAATTAGTAAAATCATAGTAACTTAACCCTCCCAGATAAATATATAAAAAGAAACCCTGTTGGTAGAAAAAAAGACTACCAGTTAGTAATTTAAGAAACAACAACAAAAATCAAACCAAATATTAGATAAAATGAACAAATCCTTTTATCCTCTTTTCTCAGTCAAATATGTAATTAACCATTTAAACAGTCAAACTTGATCAACAAACCAGTTGCAAATCTGACTTTTTAAAGCATAATTTAGCAAGCAAACCACATATGGACAATATGCAAAAGCTGTGGTGAGAAAATCCTTCATTACCCATTATAGGGCTGCTACATAGGTTGTGTGAGAGTGCAGATGAACTCCATCAAACCCAGAGGAGATCAAAGTACTTATCAACAGTGATTTGCTAGCTGTGAAAACGATTACCTCTCTGTATAAAATTCACTGTGCACATGTCACTGAGTTAAAAAAAGTGCACAGTACATGATTTATGTGCACACTGGTCATTACAAATTAGAGGGGACATTGGTGGGAATGTGGTGAGACCTCCAGCGTCCCTGATGTCCTCACCTACAAGATGTGCACCCTGCACGTTAAGGAGTTGGAACCTGAAATGGATGAATTCCAGATCATCCGGGAGTTGGAGGGGGTGATAGATATGACATGAAGAGAGGTGAGTTGCACACAAGGTGCCGGACACAGGAAACTGGGAGAGAGTCAGGAAGGGGAATGAGGTTAAATAGCCATTGCAGAGTACTCTAGTGCCCATCAAACACAACAAAAGGTAGACCACTTTAGAAACTGGTGGTGAAGGGGATTACCTGACAGAGAAAAGTCAAAGGGGTGATAGGTGATTCATTAGTTAGGGGAACAGAACAAGAGGGAACTGATATCCAAGTGGTAAGGCATGCTAGTGCTAGTGTGGGTGAAGCGGGTGATGTGGTTAAAATAAGCTGTAAGGGGAATGGGAGCCAGAATGACCAAACAGATAATGGAGAGGGTGAATTGAATTGAATTGACTTTATTAGATACATACTTCATAAACATGAGGAGTAGAAATCTTTATGTTATGTCTCCATCTAAATGTGCAATGTGTAATTTATGGTAATTTATAATAGATAGTTTGTACATAGGACAGTCAATATAACATCGAAATGCAATTGTATCAGCATGAATTAATCAGTCTGATGGCCTGATGGAAGATGATGTCCCGGAGCCTGTTGGTCCTTTTGCTGTGGTACCGTTTCCTGGATGGTGACAGCAGGAACAGTTTGTGGTTGTGGTGAATTTGGTCCCTGATATCCTTTGGGCCCTTTTTATACACCTGTCTGTGTAAATGTACTGAATAGTGGAAAGTTCACCACTACGGATGTGCTGGGCTGTCCGCAACATTCTCTGCAGTTTCCTGCAATTAAGGGAAGTACAGTTCCCATACCAGGCAGTGATGCAGCCTGTCAGCATGCTCTCAATTGTGTCCCTGTAGAAAGTCCTCAGGATTTTGGTCCCCATCCCCAACTTTTTCAACTATCTGAGGTGAAGGAGGTACTGCTGTGCTCTTTTCACAACACAGCCGTATGTACAGACAATGTAAGGTGCTTGGTGATGTTTATGCCGAGGAACTTAAAGCTGTTCACCTTCTCAACCCCAGATCCATTGATGTCAATAGGGGTTATCCTGTCTCCATTCCTCCTGTCGTCCACAATCAGCTCCTTTGTTTTTGTGACAATGATGGAGGGTTTGTTTCCTTGACACCAGTCAGGTGTTCAGATCATAGATTCAGCAGTTAGATGGTTGAGCCTGGTGCGATGAATGTGCTGAGCTGTATATATCACAATGCAAGAAGCATCGTAGGAAAGCCAGATGAGCTCAGGACAAGGAATTATGATATTTTAGGCAATATTGGGACTTGGTTGCAGCCAGAAGTGTGAGGGATTTAGAGGAACAAATTTGTAGAGAGATTGCAGACCATGCCAATAAAAAAAAAAGGTTGATTCAGTAAGTGATTTTAACTTTCCATATATTGACTGGGACTCCTACACTGTAAAAAGACTAGATGGGGTAGAGTTTGTCAAATGTGCCCTTAATCAATACGTAGAATTCCTGATGTAGAAGTGTGCAATAAGCTGTTAGGAAATGATCAGGGCTGGTGACAGAAATTAGTGATCATAATGCCATGAGATTCAAAGTAAATATGGAAAAAGTGAGGTCTGGACCACGGGTTGAGATTCTAAATTGGAGAAAGGTCAATTTTGAAGGTATCAGAAAGGATCTGACAAGTGTGGTTTGGGACAGGTTGATTCCTGGCAAAGGAGTACCTGTAAGTGGGAGGCCTTCAGATGTGAATTTTTGAGGATGCGGAGTTTGTATGTGCCTGCCAAAATGAAAGTTGAAAGGTAACTGGTCCAGGGAACCTTGCTTTTGAAGAGAAATTGAAGCCTCGTATATTTTGTTCCTCTAAATGCCTCAGACTGTTGGGGTGCTACTGAGACCCATTAATGACTACAAGTCATGATTCCACGCACTTAGCTCATCTGAATTTTTTTGTTGTCTTCTTTTGGTTTCTCAAAGCTTCCGAATAGTTTTTGTTCTTTTGTTTGCCCTCTCTTTGACATTTACGTTGGCGTTGGCTTCTCATTTTAGCCACAGTTGTGTCCTCCTGTCTTACTAATGCTTCCACTTCTGTGGAATCACTCAGGTCCCGAATTGCTCCAGAAACTCCAGCCACTGCTGCTCAATTGTCACTCCTACCCTTTCCCTTCCAAACAAGTTTGGCCAGCTTCTCTGCCGTAGAAACACGGAGAAGTTCAGTAAAGAAACAGGCTATTTGTCCCATCTAGTCAATGCCAAAAAAGCATTTAAACTTGCAGTGCGATCTGGACCAACTGGCAAAATGGTTTGAGAAATGGAAAAAGGAATTTAATGCAGACAAGTGTGAGTTGTTGCAATTTGGTCTGACCTGCCAAGGGAGGTCTTTCACAGTGACTGGTCGGGCACGGAGGAGTGTTGTAGAAGAAAGGGACCTCTTGTAGAAGAAAGTCCTTAATTCACTGAAAGTGGTATCACAGTTAGATAGAGATGGAAGGGAAGATTTTAGCCCAATGGCCTTCATGAACAAAAATACTGACAACAATAGATGGATGTTATGTTGACTTGTAGAAGACATTGGTGAGGCCTAATTTGGAGTACTGAGTGCAGTTTTGGTCACCAGCCTACAGGAAAGATGTAAAGACTTTGAAAGAGTTCAGAGAAAATTCACAAGGATGGTGCCAGGTCTGGAGTACTTGGGTTATAAGGAAAGATTGAACAGGTCAGGACTTTATTCCTTGGAGTGTAGGAGATTGAGGGGAGATTTGATTGATGGGGTGGGAGTACAACCAGAGGCCATGGGTTAAGGGTGAAAGGTGAAATGTTAAGGGGAACATGAAGGGAAACTTCTTCACACAGACAGTCATCCGGGTGTGGAATGTGCAGCCAGCACAAGTGGTGCATGCGAGCTCAATTTCAACATTTAAGAGGTTCATGTAGGTACCTGGATAGTAGGGGTGTGGAAGTGGGCTGTTTAAATAGTTCACCACAGACTAGATGGCCCAAAGGGCCTGTTTCTGTGTTGTAATTTTCTACAAGAATGTAAAATATTACAAAAATTAACTCTGTCTTTTTAACAGCTGTGCGGACCAACCATTCACCTCAACAGGAATTTTTTATATGGTGTTAAAACTGTGGCACTTTAAGTTAATAATACATAAAAGAAAATCCCAGATGCACATCAAGAAAGACTAATTGCGTGAGACTGTTTTGGTTACTGTGGGGCCAGGCACCCATGCAGCTCAGCAGGAACAGGGAATAATACCAATGGAGAGAGTCCAACTCCGCCAAGGTACAAATTGGAGATGACAGAAATGCCCCATTCTTATAGAAACAGGAAGAGCATCAGGGAATTGATGGTCATTCCAGATACCAGCACTCTGCCCAGTCAGGAGATGATTTCTCTGTCCAACTTGGGTAGAACCTCACTGTAACAGTGTGATACCAGATCAAACCTTGGTAACTCAAGTAATCTCATCTGAAATGTTGTCCTACACCCATTGATGGATTTTGTAAATCTTTTTACAGGTTAAAAACAAGAAGGAATTTGTCTCCAGGAAGTTCAAACACGGCACACCAGTTTTGTTGTCTCTGTCCAGATATTTAAGAAGTGGAGCATGGGATTCAATCGGCCATCCTTCCTGCTCAAACTGTGGGGAGGGATTCACTCGGTCATTTGACCAACTGGCAACCCATCATTTTACACAGGAGAAAGGTTGTTCACATGCTCAAACAGTGGGAATGGATTCATTCGGTTATCACAATTGAAGGTACATCAGCAAGTTCACACTGGGCAAGGCCATTCACCTGTTCTGTATGTGAGAAAGGATTCAGTCAGTCTTCCCACCTGCGGACACACCAGTCAGTTCACTCTGGGCAAAGGCTGGTGATCTGCTGAATATCCTGGAAAGGATTCACTCAGTCATCTGACCTAATGGCACACCAGCGTGTTCACACTGGGGAGAGGCTGTTCACCTGCTCAGAATGGGGGAAAGGATTCACTGACTCTTCCACCTTACAGAGTCATCAGCGAGTTCACACTGGGGAGAGGCCGTTCACCTGCTCAGTCTGTGGGAAGGGATTCACTCAGTCATCCCACCTACACAGTCACCAGCGAGTTCACACTGGGGAGAAGCCATTCACCTGCTCAGTCTGTGGGAAGGGATTCACTCAGTCATCCACCCTACAGAGTCATCAGCGAGTTCACACGGGAGAGAGACCATTCACCTGCTCAGAGTGTGGGAAGGGATTCACTCGGTCATCCCAACTACTGGCACACCAGCATATTCACACTGGGGAGTGGCCTTTCCCGTGCTCAGAATGTGGGAAAGGATTCACTAAGTCATCCACCTTACTGGTACATCAGCGAGTTCACACTGGGGAGAAGCCATTCAGCTGCTCAGTCTGTGGGAAGAGATTCATTCAGTCATCCTACCTGCAGAGTCATCAGCGAGTTCACACTGGGGAGAAGCCGTTCAGCTGCTCAGTCTGTGGGAAGAGATTCACTCAGTCATCCCACCTACAGAGTCATCAGCGAGTTCACACCGGGGAGAGGCCGTACACCTGCTCAGAATGTGGTAAGAGATTCACTCAATCTTCCATCCTACAGAGTCATCAGCGAGTTCACACTGGGGAGAGGCCGTTCACTTGCTCAGAATGTGGGAAGAGATTCAGTGATTCATCCAGCCTACAGAAGCATCAGCGAGTTCACACTGGGGAGAAGCCGTTCACCTGCTCAGAATGTGGGAAGCGATTCAGTGATTCATCCAGCCTACAGAAGCATCAGCGAGTTCACACTGGGGAGAAGCCGTTCACCTGCTCAGAATGTGGGAAGAGATTCACTCAGTTATCCCAACTACAGAGACATCATCGAGTTCACACTGGGGAGAAGCCGTTCACCTGCTCAGTCTGTGGGAAGAGATTCACTGATCCATCCACCCTACTGAGTCATCAGCGAGTTCACACTGGAGAGAGGCCATTCACCTGCTCAGAGTGTGGGAAGGGATTCACTCGGTCATCCCAACTACTGGCACACCAGCAAGTTCACACTGGGGAGTGGCCTTTCACCTGCTCAGAATGTGGGAAACTATTCACTAAGTCATCCACCTTACTGGTACATCAGCGAGTTCACACTGGGGAGAAGCTGTTCATCTGCTCAGTCTGTGGGAAGGGATTCACTGACTCTTCCACCCTACAGAGACATCAGCGAGTTCACACTGGGGAGAAGCCTTTCACCTGCTCAGAATGTGGGAAGAGATTCACTCAGTCATCCCACCTACTGGCACACCAGTCAGTTCACACTGGGGAGAAGCCGTTCACCTGCTCAGAATGTGGGAAGAGATTCGCTCACTCATCCAACCTACATAGTCATCAGCGAGTTCACACTGGAGAGAAGCCGTTCACCTGCTCAGAATGTGGGAAGAGATTCACACACTCTTCCACCCTTCAGAGACATCAGCGAGTTCACACTGGGGAGAAGCCATTCACCTGCTCAGAATGTGGGAAGGGATTCACTCAGTCATCCCACCTACTGGCACACCAGTCAGTTCACACTGGGGAGAGGCTGTTCACCTGCTCAGACTGTGGGAAGGGATTCACTCAGTCATCCAACCTACAGAGACATCAGCAAGTTCACACTCGGGAGAAGCCGTTCACCTGCTCAATCTGTGGGAAAGGATTCACTCAGTCATCCCAACTACTGGAACACAAGTCAGTTCATAGTGGGGAGTGGCCATTGTTATGAATCCCTTGGTTTCCTTTGATATGGACTGTCATTTTAAGAGAGATTAAGAAGGTGAATCAGTCTGACTTGCAGCTTGTTTAGTTTTAATTGAGGAAACAGACACTCAGAGTCAGACGGAGATGGATGAAAAATGGAAGGATTGAAATCAGGGAAGTAGTGGCCAAAGGTCACTGTTTAGAACTTTCCTATGCCCGCAAGGGTGGGTTAATTATCCACTATCCATTATCCATACATCGAATGTGTGGTTGTCACCTCATTTAACCCATAGGAGTGGATCTGATTTGGGATATCCTGTGGAGTCCACTTATGTGTTAACCCTTCCCTGGGTGTGATGTGGTCATTCATTTGAAGATGATAGCCCTCATGACAAGTCACTTTCGGTGATAATTCGTATGTAGATTTGTAAAGATGACGGATCTGTTCTCTCATTTTAACACTGTGGAACCTGTATAACAGACAGATGGACAGACATACTTTATTGATCCTGAGGGAAATTGAGTTTTGTTACAGCCACACCAACCAAGAATAGTGTAGAAATATAGCAATATCAAACCATCAATAATTAAATAATAATAAGTTAATCTTTGCAAGTGGAAATAAGTCCAGGACCAGCTTATTGGCTCAGGGTGTCTGACACTCAGAGGGAAGATTTGAAAAGTTTGATGGCCACAGGCAGGAATGACTTCCTGTGACGCTCAGTGTTAGATCTCGGTGGAATGAGTCTCTGGCTGAATGTACTCTTGTGCCTAACTAGTACATTATGGAGCAGATGGGAGCCATTGTCCAAGATGGCATGCAACTTGGACAGCATTCTCTTTTACGACACCACCATCAGAGAGTCCAGTTCCACCACCACAACATCACTGGCCTTACGAATGAGTTTGTTGATTCTGTTGGTGTCTGCTACCCTCAACCTTCTTCCCCAGCACACAACAGCAAACATGATAGCACTGGTCACCACAGCCTCATAGAACATCCTCACCATCGTCTGGCAGATGTCAAAGGACCTCAGTCTCCTCAGGAAATAGAGACGGCTCTAACCCTTCTTGTAAACAGCCTGAGCGTTCTTTGAGCAGTCCAGTTTATTGTCAATTCGTCTCCCCAGGTATTTGTAATCTTCCACCATGTCCACAGTGACCCCTTGGATAGAAACAGGGGTCACTGGTGCCTTAGCCCTCCTCAGGTCCACCACCAGCTCCTTAGTATTTTTCACATTAAGCTGCAGATGATTCTCCTCGTACCATGTGACAAAGATTTCCACCATAGCTCTGCACTCAGCCTCATCTCCCTTGCTGTTCGACATAACTGCCTTCTCTCGACATTTACCCTGAATTACAAATATCTCTCTCATCACCTATTTTGTGGATGAATTGAACTTTCATACTTTACCATCTGAAGACTCCAAGCCTTGTTTCCCCCGAGCTCAATAGTTTGGGAGTTATATTTATACACATATATACACATAACACTGTTAATTGTTGTTTAACTTGCTTAAGTTACTATATTATAAGTGGATACTAATAAGCATTGTGGTTTTCACGTCAAAATCAGACTCCAGTAGTAGTCTGTTGCTGCTGGTTCGTTTCTGAAGCGTTACGGTTCGTAACAAAATGGGGCCTGCATCTGGGACATGATCAAATTTGAGGATTGATAAATTATCGATTTCATTGGGGAAATCTCTTTTGATTTATTTCTGTGTGGAAAATTTGCAGCAATGGATGTTGATCGATGTCAGGAAGCGCCAACCTCTGAGGTATTAGAGGACACCATAAGGATTGAGTTGTTGAGTCTTGCTAGAAGGTTAAAACTTGCTAAGGTGAAATTGACAATGAGGAGGGCACAGATGCAGAGGATAATAGCTGAACATTATGTTTCTGAGAGTGTGTTTAAAGTGGAGGAGTTGGAGGTGTTTCCTGAAAGTAAACCTAGTGAGCTTGAGCTCCAGTACAAGTGAGAAAAATTAAAGATGGAGGCTGCGGAAAGGCAGAGGCAGATTGAGGCTGGAGAGGCAGAAAAACAGACAGAAAATTGTCTCATAAAGTATAACAAAGGGGAAGGCTCAGCAAGCCTATTCTGCTTTGACAGTTGATGAAGCAGCTGATTATTTATACTGCACCAATCATCGCCACTGGGCTATAAACGTGCAGGAGCAGTGTGTGGTTCAGTGCTTTGCTCAAAGACACTCACACTGCCTTGGCTGAGGCTCGAAATCATGACCTTCAGATCGCTAGTTCAACACCTTAACCACATGGCCATGCACCACACATTATGACCTAGTGAAACAGGCTGTGCTCAAAGCTTATGAGTTGGTCCCAGAAGCATACAGGCAAAAGTTTAGAAATTTGAAGAAATCTGTGAACCAGACTTATATGGAATTTGCTTATGAGAAATTTGTGTGTATTTCCTGCTGGTGCACATATAAAAATGTAAATGATGATTTTAACAGCTTGAAAGAGTTGGTTTTAATTGAAGAATTCAAAAAGTGTGTGCCTGATGACATAAAGACGTAATTAGATGGAAATGAATCTGCCACTATGCAGGTGTCTGCTAGATTAGCAGATCAGTTTGCTTTAACTCATAAGGTTATGTTTACCCTGAATAAGAGTTTCGAAAAGAGTAGCAGGGATAACCAGGGTAAACCAGAAATTAATGCTGGGATTTGTCACACTTGTCAAGTTGTGGCTAAACCTAATCAGGTCATCCCAGTGGCCCCACTCCAGCCTATACCTGCATTCGGTGAACCGTTTTCCAAAGTTATAGTGCTTTGTGTTGGCCCATTGCCAAAGACTAAAGCTGGCCATCAGTATCTGCTAACTATTATGTGTACTGCATTCAGATTCCCAGAGGCAATGCCTCTCAGAAATATTAAAGCTAAAAATGTGTCGAAGGCTCTTAACGAGTTTTTTTTTTACTTTATTCGATTTGCCTCAAGAAATCCAGTCTGATCAAGGAAGTAATTTTACATCTGGGTTATTCCAGCAGGTAGTTTATGAACTGGGTGCAAAACAAATTACATCATCTACATACCATCCGGAATCACAAGGGGCTTTAGAAACATTTCACTCTACCCCCAAAACAATGATCAAGACATACTGTGTTGAAAATGGAAACGACTAGGATGAAGGAATACATTTGCTTTTGTTCGCAGTAAGAGAGTCGGTTCAGGAATCATTGGGCTTTGTATTTGAACTCGTATTTGGTCGCAGAGTGAGGTGACCCTTGACCTTGTAAAAGGAGCGGTGGATTGCTGGGGATGTACATGTTAACTTGTTAGACCATGTTTTAAAGTACAAAAATAAACGACACCAATTCTGTAGTCTAGTGAAACAAAACTTAAAGATTTCTCAAAACAAAATGAAGTGTTGGTTTGATAAGCAGGGTTGCGAAAGAAAATACCGGGTGGGGGATAAGGTGCTTGCCTTATGTTGACGAATCCACTTCAGGTGAAATTCAATAGACCGTATGAAATAGTCTCTCAATTTAATGATGTGAATTATGTTATTACAACACACGACCGACGTAAACTAACACAGCTGGTACACATAAATATGATAAAGCCTTATTTTGACAATCAGGCACCATCTGTGAGTGTTGTTGTCAAAATATATGAATCTGGCAACCCTGAGAATGAAACAATTGACTCGTCTGAGACTTTTCACAAGCCAAACATGGTCCCAGTTAGACTAATGAACTCCGATGTTCCAGAAAACATTGATAACAAGTTGTCTCATCTGCAGCCAAAGCAACAACAACAGCTGAAGGAATTAATTCTGAAGTTTAAAGATTTATTTCCCGATGTTCCCAGGCTAATCACGGTCTCAGTACATGATGCAGATATTGGTCAAGCCAAACCGATTAAGCAACACCCATATCGCATGAATGTAGAAAATGTAAATTGGCTGAGCAATTGTTGTAAGTGTGGAAACAGATTCAGTAGGTCTCAGAGGCACTGATTATGGGAAGGTAAATGCAGTAACAAAAACAGATGCCTATCCTATCCCTAGGGCGGATGATTGCATCGATAAGGTTGGAATAGCTAATTTCTTACAAAGATTGATCTGTTGACAGGGTATTGGTGTGTTCCATTGACGGACAGAGGTAGAGAAAGTTCTGCATTTGTGACACCATCTGGGTTGTATGAATACAATGTTTTGCCTTTTGGAAAGAAAAATGCTCCAGGAACATTCCAGATAATGATTGATTTTGAAATTCGAGGGTTAGAACACACAGATGCCTATATTGATGACTTAGTCACAGTCAGTGACCCTTGGGAAGAGCATATCTCTGCAGTAGAAAAGCTGTTTGACAGGCTTTCCCAGGCCAGCCTTACAGTTAACTTGGCTAAGAGTGAATATGGCCATGCCTCTGTGACCTGTCTTGGCTATGTTGTAGGTCAAGGCAAGTTGGCTCCTGTTCAGGCAAAAGTCCAGGCAATTTCTCAAGTTCCTATTCTGACTGCTAAGAAGGCTCTTAGAAGATTTCTGGGAATGGATGGATATTATCGTAAGTTCTGTAAGAACTTTGCTGCTATTGCTCTTCCTCTGATTAATCTCCTGAAGAAGGGTGAAAAGTTTGTTTGGACTGAACCTTGTCAGGAGGCATTTGATCGATTGTTATCAGTATTTGAGATTAGGCCAATCAATGTAGTATTCTGAGCAAATTTAATTAGCAGATTGGAGCTGTGGGTGGCAACATAAGTCATGGGTGCACAGAAAGTAAATGACAGGGCAAAAGAGACAACCCTGTGGGTTATGTGTCCTGAGGGTCAGCGAGACAGAGGAGATGGAGCCCACTCTTACCACCTGCCGGCGATCTGACAGGAAGTCCAGGATCCAGCTACACAAGGCAGGGTGAAGGCCGCGGTCTCTGAGCTCCTTGTCGATACTTCATGCCTTTGTATGGCTACTGCTCTGCCCATGACTGCAAGGAACTGCAGAGAACTTTGGAGAGCAGAGAACATCAGAGAAACAAGCCTCCACTCCATGGACTCTCCCTACACTTCCCCTCCCTCGGAAAAGCAGGCTATGTACTCAAAGATCCTCACAACCTGGACATTCTTGCTGCAAACCCGCTGCCACATTGGCAGAGAGATACAAAAGCCTTAAAGGTGTACCTGGTGTACAACCAGGCTGAAGGATGGCTTCCTGTCTGCAGTTATAAGCCAAATGAAAGATAAAATAGACTCGGCCTCACAATGCAACGCGACGTGACCCTGCACCATATGTCTATCTGCACTGCACTTTCTCTGCAGCCATAATGCTTTGTTAGTTATTTTTTTGTTGTATATGAGCTCAATAAACTGTGTAATGTATCGATCTGTGTGGATGGTACATCAGGCAAGATTTTCACTGTAGCTCAGTACGTTATGAGAATAAACAAATTCCCCACTTTAATTGTGTGGAAATATTAGACAGACTGAGCTTCTGCTCCGGAACCACAGAAGGAAACTGACCTGTTGTCATTTCTGTGGAAAGCAAATATATGGAAGATGCTTCAATCTCACATTACGATCTGCAGTAAATGGAATCAGGTGACCGGTGGTGGGTCTCCCATATTAATATCAGAATCAAGTTTAATAGCACCGGAATATGCCATGAAATTCGTTGTCTCTGCGGTAGCAGTAGAACCTAATTCTTAACAAAAGATTTTAACAATTGTGATTTAAAATAAGTATATATATAGTACAAAAATAGAAAAAAATGTAATAAACTATTCTAATTGTGTGGAACTATTTGATCCGGATCTCACTGCGTTGTCTGAAGGGGACAAAGGTGAAGCTACACGGACACGTAGAGCAGTGACCCGCAAATGCTGCAGATCTGCAGAAAAACGTGAACAGGAAACGGGATCAGGTGACGGGTGGAGGGACTCCGACCTGAACCGATGACTCTGCTCCTCTCCCCTCACACACTGCCCGACCCATCCGCCGCATTCCCCACATTATTCCATATTTACACCAGATACATGTCTACTTTTCCACACCATATCTACCCCGATCCCTTTCCCTCCACCCCCAGGTCACAGAGTCACGGGCTCGATTCCCATTCCCTTTTTCAGAGACTGGGATCCCTGATTCAACCGGTAAAGATGCTTTGCATTTCGATGTGTTCACCTCTCAGTCCTCGACTCTCTAAATGACATTTAGAGTTATCACATTTGATCTTTCTTCAGGTTATGACCCCACCGCTCCAGGGATCAGTCAGGTGAATCTTCATTGCACTCTCTATAACAAATACTCTCTAACCTCTTTGTTCATCCTCTATGGAATTAATTTCCATCTTCTGCAGCCCCGTGTTGCCCCCACCACTCACCTCCCACCCTTGTCACTATTTTCACCTTCCACCTCCCCCCTCACCTGGATCCACCTCTCACTCCCAAGCTCTTGCCCCATCCCCACCCCTCACCTCTTTTCTCTGACTATTTCCCGTCCACTCTCAGTCCAGAGGGAGGGTCTCGGCGCGATATGTTGACGGTCCATTTCCCTCCACAGATGCTGTCCCACCCACTGAGTTCCTCCGGCAGTTTGTTCTTTGGTCTGTATAACCCGTGTTAATATGGGGAGCGGGATTTTACACCATATTGCAGGGTTAGGGTTAATGGACTTTTCGGTGAGACAAAAACATTAATCACGGAATCCAGTGTTGTGAGATGTAAAGTCCCCTGTTATGTGTCCGGCTGTGCCGTGTTAGTGGAATGGGCAGCGTGGTGTTTGTCTCGATTCGGGTCACAACACCAGAATTGCCAGCGGGGTCCACACACAGTCAACAGAAAACCTCTCGTCCCTGCAGTCTTTGTCTCCTGGTAAACTCAACACCCTGACAGTATGGACCATAGATACCCCTTCCTCTCAGAGTCAGGGAATCACTCAGACAGCTGATCGCTGAGAGGAATTATATTTATTGGTCATTAAAGTTCGCCCAGATTCGTTTGGACGGATTTGATGTGGAGTTCGGGGTGTCACAGTGAAAGGGCCGGACGGCCGAACTCTCTCCGTTGTCCAAACATCCTTCCAGGTGAGGCGACACTTCACCTGTGAATCTTCCGGGGTCGCCCATTGTGTCCGCTGCTCCCGATGCGGTCGCCTCGACACTGGTGACACCGGCTCCTCCGCAGTTGTGTCGGGTAGGAATGTTTTATAACGGGTGTCGATATTTTTCTACCCTTTTGTGCGGGAGTGGTGGGTTTTGGGGGTTGATGATCGGGATGCCGTCCTTTTTGATGCGGGGGGTGTGGAGGGAGTTTCATTTTTTTTCTCTCTGAACGACTTTCATGCTTTCTTTGTTTCGTGCTTCTCTGGAGAAGAAAAAAACTCAGCGTTATTTATGAATACCTGCTTTGGTAATAAATTAACCTTTGAACTATCCACTCCGAGCGGGACTTCCCGATGTCCAAACATTTCAATTCCGATTCCCATTCCCGTTCCGACGTGTCATCCCATCCCTTGCCAAGTTGAGGCCACCCTCAGGGTGCAGGATCAGCAACTTATATTCCGTCTGGGTGCCCCCACCCAACCTGATGGCATGAATATCGATTTCCCCCTCCGGTGAACAAATTTACCTCACACCCCTCCCTCCCACTCCCTCTCATCCTCTCTGTCTTTGTACGTCCTCTCACCTGCTTATCACTTCATTCTGGGTCCACTACTCCATCCCTTTCTCAATATATTGAAGTGTACCTGTGAGTGTCGATACTCAAAATATCCTCTGACGTCAGGTGTTACATGGTTCGAACTTTGTACATCCTGTTCAGTGTTTAAATATATAAAAAGTTAAAGAAGCTTGAATCTTTACATAAATTATTATCGCAATATACGAATAGAAAATATTGTATTGTGGAAGTGGCAAATGTTAATGGGAGGAGATCAACCATTTGGGAGGTTTGGAAATGCATTTCATCTCGTTCATTGCCTCACTAAATTACTCTTTTTCCTGTCAACACAAAGAGAAAAAGAGCCTCTTTTCAATCAACTACAGTTGGTGGAGCGAGGCCAAGGAGTTAATCAGCTACTAATGATATGAAATGACGTAAAACTAGCTTGTAGCCTAGAATTTTTTTTTTCCATTTGGCTTCCAAAACAAAACTAAATTTATCCAGGTGTAGAAGAGGATTTTGGATGATTACCTTGAATATTTCATCAAAATCAGGCCGAAGATGAGCGAGCAGTGAATTTTTGTTTCATTATTTTCGACTCTTAAACATAGGTTTCGATGCTCATTCCGTGCTTAATATAGCTCCTTCCTGGTATCCAATGGTACCCATTGGAAAGAGCGGAAGAATGCTCACATTTGTGTACAGGTATTTCCCAGCTTCCTCGGACAATGGGTCGAGCGAGAAGGAATTTCACAAATACCTAAATTAAAAACAGTCACAGCTCCAGGATTTCACCAAAACGATCAAATATCCTAATGTTATTAGTGGTATTTTTCCCCACCAGCCAACACCCTCGCTTCCGTAAAATTCCCTCTATTTAATATCCGAGGTTGTTAAATTCCGCGCTTGTTTATTTTGACTTTTTTACAGAGGTGTCGGAGCGGCTCTCCGGTGAGCTCTGGTAGCACTGCAGCCCTGAATGTATGAGACAGTACAGTGTTAAATGCAAAACCCTGAACAGTGTCGATGATCAGAGGGATCTTAGACTCCAAGTTCATCTCTCCCTGAAAGAGACTGCACAGATTGATCGGGTGGTTAAGAAGGCAAATGGCATGGTTGTCTTTATTAGTTGAAGCACTGAGTTCAAAAGTTGTGAAGTTGTGTTGCAGCTCTGTAAAACTAGTTAGCCCACATCTGGAGTGTTTCATACAGTTCTGGTTGCCCCCATTCTCGGAACGATGTCGGGGCTTTGGAGAGGGCGCAGAAGAGGTTTACCAGGACACTGCCTGGATTAGAGGGCATGAGCTATAACGAGAGGCTGGACAAACTTGTGTTGTTTTCTCCAGAGCGGCGCAGGCTGGGGTGAGACTGGATGGACGTTTATAAGATTACGAGAGGAATAGATAGAGTGGACAGAGGGTATATTTTTCCTGGGGGTTTGAAATGTCTGACACATTTAAGGTGAGAGGAGATGTGAGGGGCAAGTCTGTTTATTTCCACAGAGTGCTGGGAAGCTGGAGTCTGTGCCTGGGGTGTTAGACCCCACCGGTCACATGATCCCGTTTGCCCCTCCCATTTAACCACCGATGTAACAATCTCTTTGTGCATGTTCACAATCTCCAGGTGGGCGGTCACGCATCCTCCATGTTGTGTTGGGAAATCTGATGTCGGCCACTGAGTCCCGTTAACTTTCCCGAACTCGCCTCGTTTCCTGAGGCTCCTCACATTTGTCCTGGAGCTTTATGGCTGTTGTGTCTTCTCCCGGACTGGGGTGGGTGAGAAAGGATAACGACCCAGGTTGTGGGGATCTTTGATTTCACTGCCTGCTTTACCGAGGGACTGGGAAGTCTAGGGGGGAGAATAGTTTCTGTGATTGTGCTGATCTGGATCCAAAGGTTTTACCAGTTCCTCGCAGTCACGGGCAGAGTAGTTACCGTGCAAAGCGTGAAGTGTCCGGATGGGAAACTTTCTACGGTGTGTTGATAAAATTTTGGTGAGGGTCAAAGTATATCTGTCAAAGTTCTTGTTATTTTTGCTAATTCTGTCATTTTAGAATCTTTTGTACAATAGTATGTACTATTCGTTCAGTACCTATGTGTTGCTGGAGGACCATCAGTGATTGTCCTTGACCCCTTTTCCGACCTGGTTCCATCTGCTCATCTTGTTCAAACTCTGTCCAGTCTCCTCACCCCCCCTCCCCCTCCCCGTTTCAGTGATATACATCAACCATCTGGGTCTTCCTCAGTCCGCCTTGTATCCCACCTCCTCAATGTTATATATCAGCAAACTTTCCTCCAACCCTTGTCTTCATTGTGAAGTTTTCTTTTGTACCTTCGGCCTCGCTGAGTCATTTCCAGAATCGGTTATTGTTAGCTGGAATGCCGGAGGGTCATCAGGTCCCAGTTCTGTTGTGCATTGGTGTGGAGATGCTAGTTTATGAACAGTGACCGGCTGACACACGCAGCATTTTACTGGCAGCAAAGAGTACTGGGAGAGTTGGTGCTTGGGCTCTAATCCTGTGATCGGCATTCCAGGCAAATAGAACTGTTGGTGTGTTGGCTTTGACTTTAGTTAGTGCTTCTACAGATGGGGCTGGATGGATGTCCTTCTTCGAGCAGCTGGACATTGGTTGTATGGAAATCCCAGATTGCACTACCCAGTGTGAGATGTGGGGACAATGTGTGAGACTCTCAGGGTCGGTGAGTGGCAGATTAAGCAGTGTGATTCTATGAGGTTGGGTCCTGGGATATCATAGTTTTTCATCCAGGTAAAATGGACCCAGGGATCGAGCTGCTTGGGCTTATGAGGTGTTGAGCGAGTATTTCTGGTCTGGGTTCAGATGTTTGTATCTGGAGTTCCTTTGGAAGTAATGACTGCCAGTCTGAGGAGAGGATGAGTTCCCATTCCATCCTCACAGGGACAGCCTGTGAGTAAATGGGCTGTTCTGTGTTTACAACAGTAGAAATAGACCCTGAGTTTGGTGTTCAAACTGTGTTTGGAAATCCCCCCCTCACTGTCACCTGTCTGTCACTCGGTGGAAATCAGGCAGAATCTCAAGTTGCTGGAGATCTGCACTAAAAACTGAAAACGTTTGAAGTCATTCTGACAAAACATTATTAACCTGAATTGTCAAGTTTGTTCCTCTCCCAAAGCTGTTCCTTACCTGCTGAGCATTTCTGATAATTCTAGTTTCTTTTTATTTCTTGATTTATATTTCATGAAATGGACCTGTCTTAACCTGGAAATGAAAATGGCTGTGATAGTTTGTAGGCCTCCGTTAGAGTCTCTGCAAGTCTCCCTTCTCCACGCCACCGATGTTGTCCAAGGGAAGGGCATTAGGACCCATACAGCTTGGCACCGGTGTCGTCGCTCAAGGACGCACACGCAGCCTCAGCCAAGGCTCGAATTAGCAACCTTCAGATCACTGGACCAACACCTTAACCACTTGGCCACGCGCCAACACATGTGATAGTAGAACAGTAAAGAAAGCACAATGTTTTCCTTTAAATTATCTTGGTACCAATTTGTCTGTTATTCCTGGAAATGTGTTCAGTACAGTTGTTGCTAACAAGGTGCGCATAAGTAATCTCAGGAATGATCAGTAGAGCATTTGATGGTTCTGGACCTGTGCTCGACGGAGTTCAGAGGGACGGTGGGGGTGGTGGAGGAATGTATGGTTAAGTAAACCTACTGAATGCTGAAAAGCCTGGATACAGTGGACATGGAGAGGATGTTTCCATTAGACAGGGAGTCTGTGATCTGACAGCACTGTCTCAGAATAAAGATGCTTCCCCTTAAAACTCAGATGAGAAATTTTTTTTTTTGGCCAAAAGATGTCTGATCTGTGGAATCTGTTGTCACAGAGGTTGGTTGAGGCTGCCATTTGGGTATATTTATGACAGAGATTAATATATTCATGATTGCTAAGTAGCTTCAGGTTTTCAGGAGGAAGACAGGAATATGGTGTTGGAATAAAAATCAGCCATGGTTGAGTGGTGTGGCAGACCAGATGGATCGAATCACCTAATTCTGTTCCTGTGTCTTATGTCTTACCATGACTGAATGATGGCTCCTTCTTATCCCATATCATTCTGTGACATGTGAGGGATAATAAAAGATTGTTCACTGAGATCGTTAAATCTGCCTTCAGTGTTTAAATTTCAGTGAGTTTTGTTCTTAGTAACATTACGCAGAAATGTTTAGTTCTCCTTTTCATTATTAAGGTGCTTCATTGTCTCTCTGGTTAAAGTTAGACCTGTGGTGAGAGATTTATTGGAAGAAAAACCTCAACTGGAGGCAAACCACGACTGAAGACGAGGGAATAGCAACAAGTGAACCAGCCCGAGGACTGAGAGCACCAACTGGAGAGAACCCATCTGACTCAGGGTTTCCATTGATTCAGTCAGGAGAAAGTTTGGTGAGTCTCATTTACTCAAACACTGGTCCTTTAGACATTACATATCTGTACAAAGGAAGGTAGGAAATAGTTGGAGTGAGACTGAATGTGCCCAGAAGAACCAGTTATGCCTCTGTCAGACCCAATTGCAATCACTCCAGGTCTGGTAATGTGCTTCCAGCAGCCCAGCCCTTTGAAACCACTCCCATTCCCTCACAGTGGTTACTCAGTTCAAGATCTTGCATCCTCTGATGTAGCTTTTGGTCAGTTCTGAGTGGGGAGAGGGGAAGAGAGGGGAGTATTTATGCTGAGTGTCTTTCAAAAACAGTATTTGTTTGAACTTGCTGCAAACTCTCTACTCATACCCTGTACTTTCTCAACCAGATTATTGACATAGAAAACAAGTAGCAATGGGCGTAACCTCAGGGAACGTCACTAAGTACGGGACTCGAATCCAAGAAACAGCCTCTCACCATCACCCTCTGCCTCCTACCACCCAGCCATTCCCAGACTCTGGGGCTCTGTAACAAACTCAATGTTAACAGGAAGATTAGTCAGTGATTAAGATGATGAGAGAATTGTGGTCTCCTGAAAGGACACGTGAGCTGAGCTGTCTGATTCATTGGACCAGATCCACCCTCGCTGACAACGTAATTTACCCCTTGCCCATCCACCCAGGTCATGTTACTGCCGATGACCCACAGTACCCCAACCACCCTCCGTCCCGCCAGTGGCCCCACACCCTTCTGACCATTCACCCCACACCGACACATGGACAGGCCCCCTTCACCCACGTCCACCCTCCCAGCTTGGGGAACCAGAGCAAACTGATCCCGCGATCCCGACTCAGTGCAAAACTAAAACCAGGGATGCAAGACTGGAGAGCCCGGAGCCTCCAGCTGTCCGGCTCGGGCCCGGCCCTTTCCCACTGCAACTGGTCCTCGATTTACACAAACCCGAGATTAACCTCTTCCTCACCGCCACCTGAAGAGGAGAAACACCAGCATCAGCTGGGGTTGAGCGGCAGTTGGTCCCCGTATGTGTTAAAACTCCCTGCTGTCGGATATGGAGACCAGAATCGTACACGGTAAAACCACATAATGATTATAGCACGGAAACAGGCCATCTCGGCCCTTCTAGTCCGTGCCGAACGCTTACTCTCACCTAGTCCCACCGACCAGCAGTCAGCCCATAATCCTCCATTCCTTTCCTGTCTGTATACCTATCCAATTTTTTTAAATGTCAAGATCGAACCTGTCTCTACCGCTTCCACTGGAAGCTCGTTCCACACAGTTACCACTCTCTGAGTAAAGAAGTTACCCCTCGTGTTACCCCTAAACTTTTGCCCCTTAACTCTCAACTCATTGTCCTCTTGTTTGAATCTTCCCTACAATCAATGGAAAAAGCCTATCCACGTCAACTCTATCAATCCCCACATCATTTTAAATACCTCTATCAAGTCCCCTTCAACCTTCTACGCTCCAAAGAATAAAGTCCTAACTTGCTCAACCTTTCTCTGTAACTTAGGTGCTGAAACCCAGGTAACATTCTAGTAAATCTCTGTACTCTGTTGACATCTTTTGTATAATTTGGTGACCAGAACTGTACACATTACTCCAAATCTGGCCTCACCGATGCCTTGTACAAATTTAACATTACATCCCAACTCCTGTACTCAATGCTCTGATTTATAAAGGCCAGCATACCAAAAGCTTTCTTCACCACCACATGAGATTCCACCTTCAGGGAAATATGCACCATTATTCCTAGATTTCCTCACACTGTCTACAAGCTTTCTCTATTTGTGAACTAACCTCCTGTCTCCTAGTCTCTTCAATTTGATTCCCACCCCCCCCCCCCAACCATTCTAGTTTAATGTCTCCCCAGTAGCCTTCACAGATCCCCCCGCCAGGATATTGGTCCCCCTAGGTTTCAAGTGCAACCCGTCCTTTTTGTACAGGTCACACCTGCCCCAAAAGAGGTCCCAATGATCCAGAATCTTGAATCCCTGCCCCCTGCTTCAATCCCTCAGCCACGCATTTATCCTCCACCTCATTCCATTACTACTGTCACTGCCGCGTGGCACAGTCAGTAATCCCGAGATTACTACCTTTGCGGACCTTCTTCTCAACTCCCTTCCTAGCTCCCTATATTCTCCTTTCAGGACCTCTTCCCTTTTCCTAACTATGTCATTGGTACCTATATGTACCACGACCTCTGGCTCCTCACCCTCCCCCTTCAGGATATCATGAACGTGATCAGAAACATCCATGGCACCAGGGAGGCAAACTACCATCCGGGTCTCCTGACTGCGTACACAGAATCGCCTATCTGACTCCTTAACTATTGAGTCCCCTATTGCTACTGCCTTCCTCTTCCTTTCCCTACCCTTCTGAGTTACAGGGCCGGACTCTGTGCCGGAGGCATGGCCGCTGTTGCTTCCCCCAGGTAGGCTGCTCCCCCCCCCCAACAGTACTCAAACAGGAGTACTTATTGTCAAGGGATACAGCCACTGGGGTACTCTCTAGTACCTGACTCTTCCCCTTCCCCCTCCTAGCCATGACCCACCTGTCTGCCTCCCATGACCCTGGTGTGACCACCTGCCCGTAACTCCTCTCCATCACCTCCTCACTCTCCCTGACCAGACGAAGGTCATCGAGCTGCAGCTCCAGTTCCCTGGCACAGTCCCTTAGGAACTGCAGCTCGGCGCACCTGGCGCAGATGTGAACGTCCGGGAAGCTGGGAGACTCCAGTCCTCCCACATCCGACACCGAGAACAGCAAGCTGCCCTCACACTCATAATTCCCAGCATGGAACCGTAATCCCACGGTGGATTTGTTCGGTGACTTGTGAACATACGTGATTAATGACCCTGCAACTGGGGACTGAATGAATAGTTAGTCTAACAATTCTAATCATACATACCATCTCCTTGCCTTTCTTGCTTCCTCACCGCCTCTCTCCCTCCCCCTTCCCTCTTCTCTGTCCCTCTCAGTTACACTGCTACTCGACCAGTCTCCCACTCTCTTTCGTCCCTTTCCTCGCGCTCTCCTTTGCCACTCTCTCTACTCCTCTAGTAACAAATCGTACTCCTCTCTCATCTCCTTCATCTCCTCACTCTCTCATACCTCTCTTCATTTCTCTCACACACTCTCCCGTTCTCCCCTTCTATCCATCTGTTTCTCTTACTCTTCCATTCTCTCTCCCATCCCACAATCCCTATCCCTACCCCTATCACCCGCCACCTCACTCTCAATCTCTGTCACCCTGTCTTCCCCTCTCCATCTCTTCCTCTCTCACGCACCTCAATCAAACTTGTCTCTCTCACTCACTCACCTCCGCCACTCTGTAACTCAATTTCCAGCTCTCAACCTCTCTATCTCTCTCCCTACATCCCACCCTCCCCCCTCTCTCAAACACTCTCCCTGCTGGCTCCCGTATCCCACATTGTCTTCCCTTCTTTCTCACCCTCTAAATCTACCACTCACCCCTCGCGTTCTCCCTCTTCACTCTCTGTCAGTCCTTCTCCTCCTCCCGCTCTCTCCTGTCACACCCCGCGCTCTCCACCCCATCCCATACAGTGGTATGCAAACGGCTGGGCACCACTGGTCAAACTTCCTGTTACTGTGAATAGTTAAGTGAGTAGAAGGTGAACTGGTCTCCAAAAGTCATAAAATTAAAGACAAAACATTATTTTCAACATTTTAAGCAAGATTAGTGTATTATTAAAAACACAAAATGCTGGCAGAACTCAGCAGGCCAGACAGCATCTATGGGAGGAGGTAGTGACAACGTTTCGGGCTGAAACCCTTCATCAGGAGTTTACTGTATTATTTCTGTTTTGTACAATTTTAGAGTGGGGGAAAAAAAAGGAAAGGAGCACCATGGAAAAGTTTGGGCAGCCCAAGAGATTTGAGCTCTCAGATAAATTTTACCAAGGTCTCAGGCCTGAATTAGCTTGTTAGGACAATGGCTTGTTCACAGTCGTCGTTAGGACAGGCCAGATTATGCAAATCACAAAGCTTTATAAATACCCTGACTCCTCAAACCTTGTCCCAACAATCAGCAGCCATGGGCTCCTCTAAGCAGCTGCCTAGCACTCTGAAAGTTAAAATAAATGATGCCCACAAAGCAGGAGAAGGCTATAAGAAGATAGCAAAGTGTTTTCAGGTAGCCGTTTCCTCAGTTCGTAATGTATTTAAGAAATGGCAGTTGACAGGAACGGTGGAGGTCAAGTTGATGCCTGGAAGACCAAGAAAACTTTCTGAGAGAACTACTCATAGGATTGCTGGAAAGGCAAATCAAAAGCCCTGTTTGACTGTAAAAAAAAAACATTCAGGAAGATTTAGCAGCCTCTGGAGTGGTGGTGCACTGTTCTACTGTGCAGTGACACCTGCACAAATATGACCTTCATGGAAGAGTCATCAGAAGAAAACCTTTCCTGCGTCCTCACCACAAAATTCAGCATTAGAGGTTTTT
Source organism: Hemitrygon akajei (assembly GCF_048418815.1). Lineage (NCBI taxonomy): Eukaryota > Metazoa > Chordata > Chondrichthyes > Myliobatiformes > Dasyatidae > Hemitrygon > Hemitrygon akajei. The sequence goes on along the minus strand of NW_027332025.1, from coordinate 1,360,507 downwards.
CTGACATTGAGGGAGAGGTTGTTTTCTTCACGCCAGACAGATGTTGTTGAGACCTCAGACAGAGTCAGCAATCAATTAGACAATAGGTGCAGAAGTAGACCATTCGGCCCTTTGAGCCTGCATTGCCATTTTGAGATCATGGCTGATCAATTACTGTCAATACCCGGTTCCTGCCTTGTCCCCCTATCCCTTGATTCCCCTATCCATAAGATACCTATCTAGCTCCTTCTTGAAAGCATCCAGAGAATTGGACTCCACTACCTTCCGAGGCAGTGCATTCCAGACCCCCACAACTCTCTGGGAGAAGAAGTTATTCCTTAACTCTGTCCTAAATGACCTACCCCTTATTCTCAAATCATGCCCTCCTGTACTGGACTCTCCCAGCATCTGGAACATATTTCCTGCCTCTATCTTGTCCAATCCCTTAATAATCTTATATGTTTCAATCAGATCCCCTCGCAATCTCCTTAATTCCAGCGTGTACAAGCCCAGTCTCTCTAACCTCTCTGCGTAAGACAGTCCAGTCATCCCAGGAATTAACCTTGTGAATCTACGCTGCACTTCCTCTACAGCCAGGATGTCCTTCCTTAACCCTGGAGACCAAAACTGTACACAATACTCCAGGTGTGGTCTCACTAGGGCTCTGTACAAATGCAAGAGGATTTCCTTGCTCTTGTACTCAATTCCCTTTGTAATAAAGGCCAACATTCCATTAGCCTTCTTCACTGCCTGCTGCACTTGCTCATTCACCTTCAGTGACTGATGAACAAGGACCCCGAGATCTCTTTGTATTTCTCCCTTACCCAACTCTACACCATTCAGATAATAATCTGCCTTCCTATTCTTACTCTCAAAGTGGATAACCTCACACTTATTCACATTAAACGCCATCCGCCAAGTATCTGCCCACTCACCCAGCCTATTCAAGCCACCCTGAATTCTTCTAACATCCTCATCACATGTTACACTGCCACCCAGCTTAGTATCATCAGCAAATTTGCTGATGTTATTTTCTATGCCTTCATCCAAATCATTAACATAAATGGTAAACAGCTGTGGTCCCAATACCAAGCCCTGTGGCACCCCACTAGTCACCACCTGCCATTCCAAGAAACACCCATTCACCGCTACCCTTTGCTTTCTATCTGCCAACCAGTTTTCTATCCATGTCAATGCCTTCCCCCCGATGCCCTGAGCTTTGATTTTACCCACCAATCTCCTATGTGGGACCTTATCAAATGCCTTCTGAAAATCGAGGTACACTACATCCACTGGATCTCCCCCATCTAACTTCCTGGTTACATCCTCGAAAAACTCCAACAGATTAGTCAAGCATGATTTACCCTTGGTAAATCCATGCTGGCTCGGCCCAATCCTATCACTGCTATCTAGATATGCCACTATTTCATCCTTAATAATGGACTCTAGCATCTTTCCCACCACCGATGTCAAGCTGACAGGTTGATAGTTCTCTGTTTTCTCCCTCCCTCTTTTCTTAAAAAGTGGGATAACATTAGCAATTCTCCAATCCTCAGGGACTGATCCTGAATCTAAGGAACATTGGAAAATGATTACCAATGCATCCGCAATTTCCAGGGCCACCTCCTTTAGTACCCTAGGGTGCAGACCAGCTGGACCTGGGGATTTGTCAGCCTTCAGTCCCATCAGTCTTCTCATCACTGTTTCCTTCCGAATGTCAATCTGTTTCATTTCCTCTGTTACCCTATGTCCTTGGCCCATCCATACATCTGGGAGATTGCTTGTGTCTTCCTTAGTGAAAACAGATCTAAAGTACTCATTAAATTCTTCTGCCATTTCTCTGTTTCCCATAACAATTTTACCCAATTCATTCTTCAAGGGCCCAACGTTGTTCTTAACTATCTTCTTTCTCTTCACATACCTAAAAAAGCTTCTGCTATCTTCCTTTTTTATCCCTGGCTAGCTTGCGTTCGTACCTCATTTTTTCTCCCCGTATTGTCTTTTTAGTTAAGTTCTGTTGTTCCTTAAACACTTCCCAATCATCTGTCCTCCCACTCACCTTAGCTCTGTCATATTTCCTTTTTTTTTAATGCTATGCAATCTCTGACTTCCTTTGTCAACCACTGTGGCCCCTTTCCCCCCTTTGAATCCTTCCTTCTCTGGGGGATGAACTGATTTTGCACCTTGTGCATTATTCCCAAGAATACCTGCCATTGCTGTCCCACTGTCTTTTCTGCTAGGCTATCCGTCCAGTCAACTTTGGCCAGCTCCTCCCTCATGGCTCCATAGTTTCCCCTGTTCATCTGCAACACCGACACCTCAGAGCTGCCTTTATCCTTCTCAAATTGCAGATAAAAGCTGATCATATTGTGATCACTACTTCCTAATGGCTCCTTTACTGCGAGATCGCTTATCAAATCCTGTTCATTACATAACACTAAATCCAGAATAGTCTTGTCCCTGGTCGGCTCTCGTACAAGCTGTTCCAAGAATGCATCCCATAGGCATTCTACAAACTCCCTGTCCTGGGGTCCAGCACCAACCTGATTCTCCCAGTTCACCTGCATGTTGAAATCCCCCATAACTACTGCGACATTACCTTTGCCACATGCCAATGTTAACTCCCTATTCAACTTGCACCCAATATCCATGCTACTGTTTGGTGGCCTGTAGACAACACCCATTTGGGTCCTTTTGCCCTTACTGTTCCACAGTTCTATCCACACAGACTCTACTTCTCCTGACCCTATGTCCCCCCTTGCAAAGGACTGAATCTCATTCCTCACCAACAGGGCCACCCCACCCCCTCTGCCCACATTTCTGTCCCTACGATAGCATGTATACTCTTGTACATTCATTTCCCAGGTCTGATCTCCCTGCAGCCATGTCTCCGTTATCCCAACAACATCACAGTTACCCATTCGCACCTGGGCTTCAAGCTCATCCGCCTTATTGCTGATGCTTCGTGCATTCAGATATAGAATTTTTAGCCCATTTCTCCTCTCTCTGTTTGAATCGCTACCTATTGTGCTTAACCCAGCTCCCCGAAATCCCATCGGGCTATACGCCCCTGGAATTTTGTTGTCCTTCCTAAATTTACTTATTCTTTCAACACATTTAACTCCATGTTCCGTCAGACCATCCCTCTGTACGTGCTTGAGCATGGTGCGATGAATGTGTTGAGCTGTGGAAATCATGATGCAAGAAGCATCGTAGCAAAGCCAGATGAGCCCAGGGCATGGAATTATGATATCGTAGGCATTACTGGGAATTGGTTGCTCCCAACAGTCTGAGGGATTTAGAGGAACAAATTTGTAGACAGTTCACAGACTATTCCAAGAAACAAAAGTTGATATAGTAAGTGATTTTAACTTTCCATATATTGACTGGGACTCCCATACTGTAAAAGGACTAGATGAGGTAGAGTTTGTCAAATGAGCCTTAATCAGTACGTAAAACATCCGGCGTAGAAGTGTGTAATAAGCTGTTGGGAAACGATCCAGGGCTGGTGAAAGAAATTAGTGATCATAATGCCATGAGATTCCAAGTAAGTACGGAAAAACAGAGGCCTGGACCACTCTTGAGATTCTAAATTGGAGCAAGATCAATTTTTATGGTATATGCAAGGATTTGACAAGTGTGGATTGGGACAGGCTGTTTTCTGGCAAAGTAGTACTTGGTGAGTGGGAGTTCTTCAGATGTGAAAATTTAAGGGTGTAGAGTTTGTATGTACCTACCAAAATAAAAGTTGAAAGGTAACTGGTGCAGGGAATCTTTGCTTTGAAGAGATATCGAGGCCCCAGATATTTTGTTCCTCTAAATTCCTCAGGCTGTTGGGTGCTACCAAGATGCATTACTGACGACAATATCATTATTCCACACCCTGAGCTCATCTGACTTTCTTTAGTTGTCTTCTGTTGGTTTCTAAAAGCCTCCCAATGTTTTTGCTCTATTATTTGCCCTCCCTTTGGCTTTTATGTTGGCTTTGGCATCTCATTTCATGGTTGTGTCCTCCTGCCTTTCCAATGCTTCCACTTCTTTGGGATGTGTCTATCACTCACCTCCCGAGTTGCTCCCAGAAACTCCAGCCATTGCTGCTCCGTCGTCATTCCTACCAGATTCCCCTTCCAGTCAAGTTTGGCCAGCTTCTCTGTCACAGAAACATGGAGACGTTCAGTGCAGAAACATGCCCCCTCTGTACGATCAGAATGGTAATCTATACGGGAGACAAAATAGATGGCGGAGGTTTTAAATAGTTGTTTTGCATCCGTATTTTCTCAGGAGATGGACACAGAGTCTACAGAGGTGAGGCAAGGCAGCATCAACTTCATGGACCCTGTACAGATTACAGAGGTGGAGGTGTTTGCTGTCTTAAGGCAAATTAGCGTGGATAAATCCCCAGGGCCTGACAAGTTGTTCCCTAGGACCCTGCGGAAGAGAAGTGCAGAAATTGTCGGGGTCCAAGCAAAGATATTGAAATAATCCTTAGTGACAGGTGAGGTACTGGAGGATTGGAGGACAGACAATGTTGTTCCACTGTTCAAGAGGGGCTCTAAGGAGAAACGAGAAAATGTTACGTTAGTGAGCTTGAGATCAGTAGTGGGAAAGTTATTAGAACATATGTGCAGGAACCAGATATATAAGTATTTGGATCGATGTGGACTGATTAAGGATAGAGAGCATGGCTTTGTGCATGGTAGGTCATGTCTAACCAGTCTTATAGAGTCTCTCAAGGAAGTTATCAGGAAAGCGGATGAAGGCAAGGCAGCTGATGTCAAGAAGGCTCAGTCATTCAGCATTCAAGATGAGATAGTAAATTAGATGAGACACTGTCTTTGGGAGAAGCCAGAGTGTGGTAGCAGATGGTTGCCTCTCTGACTGGAGGCCTGTGACTAGTGGTGAGCCACAGTGATCAGTGCTGGATCTGTTGTTGTTTGTCATCTATATCAGTAACCTGGATGATAAGATGGTTAGGGATCAGCAAATTTGTGGATGAAACCGAGACTGGGGATTCAGCGGACTGTGAGAAGACTATCATGGCTTGCAGTGCAAACTGGACCAGGTGGAAATATGGCTTGAGAAATGGAAAACGGAATTCAATGCAGACAAGTGCGAGGTGTTGCATGTTGGTGGGACCTACCAGGGTGGGTCTTACACAGTGACTGGTCGGACATGGAGGAGTGTTGTTAAAGAATGGGATCTGGGAATACAGGTCTATATTTCACTGAAAGTGGTGTCACAGTTTGATAGGGACAGAAAGAATGATTTTGTCACATAGTCCTTCATAAACCAAAGTACTGAATGGTATGTTATGTTGACTTTGTACAAGACATTGGTGAGGCCTAATTTGGAGTATTGTGTGCAGTTTTGGTCAGCAACCTACAGGAAAGATATAAAGACTTTGAAAGAGTTCAGAGAAAATTCACAAGGGTGTTGCCAGGTCTGGAGGACTTGGGTTATAAGGAGAGATTGAACAGGTCAGGGAACGTAGAAGATTGAGGGGAGATTTGATGCAGTTATATGACTATTTAGAGGTTTATAGATACGGTAAATGGAAGCTGGCTTTTACCACTGAGATGGGGTGGGACTACAACCAGAAGCCATGGGTTAAGGGTGAAAGGTGAAATGTTAAGGGGAACATGAGGGGAAACTTCTTCACACAGCCGGTAATCTGGGTGTGGAATGAGCAGCCAGCACAAGTGGTGCAAACGAGCTCGATTTCAACATTTAAGAGGTTTGTGTAGGTACCTGGATGGTAGGGGTACAGGAGTAGAAAGTTTAAATAGTTCAACACAAACTAGATGGGCCAAAAGGCCTATTTCTGTGTTGTACTTTTCCATGACTGTGACAGAACCTTAAATAATACTAATATTCACTCAAATTCATTTTAACAGCTGCGCAGACCAACCATACATCTTGAGTAGGAGATATTTAAGGAAAGGTACCTCAATTCCGGAGTCTCTCCGGTTAGCGGACGATTTCCCTCCATGCCTCTCTGACGTCATGGGCAACCACATACGAGGCAAGTATGCCATTGCCTTCTGCCGGGTGAGGTTCCAAAGAGATCACCAGCTGGTAACCCAGCACGGATGGAAAGCGTGCAGGGGAGCCGGCTGGATTCGAACTCAGGACCTTTCGTCCCGAAGTCTGGCACTGATGCCACTACGCCACCAGCCAGGTCAGGAGATATTGACATGGCATTGAAACTGTGGCACTTTAAATTAACATTACATAAAGGAAAACCCTAGCTGCACATCAGCAAAGGCTATTTGCATGAGAGGGTTTCTGTTACAGTGGGGCCAGGCATCCTTGCAGCTCAGTGGGAACAGGGAATAATGTGAATGGACAGAGTCAAACAGAGCCAAGTCTCAGATTGGAGATTCCAGAAATGCCCCATTCTTATAGAGCATCAGAGAGTTTGAGGGTCATTCCAGACACCAGCACTGTGTAGAGTTAGAAGGTGATTTCTCTCTCCAACTTGGGTTGAACCTCACTGTAACAGTGTGATGTCAGATCACACCTTGGCAACTCAAGTGATATAATCTCAAATATTCTCCTTCACCCACTGATGGATTTTTAAATCTTTTTACAGGTTAAAATCGACAAGGAATTTGTCTATGGGAATTCAAACGCAACACACCAGTTGCGCTGTCTCTGTCTAGATATTTAAGGAGCAAGGGATTCAATCAACCATCCTTCCTGCTCAGACTGTCGGGAGGGGTTCACTCAGTCATCTGACCAACTGGCGCGTCTGTCATTTTACACAGGGGAGAGGCCATTCACCTGCTCAGACAGTGGGAATGGATTCACTCGTTAATCTCAACTGAAGTTACATCAGCAAGTTCACACTGGGCAAGGCCATTCACCTGTTCTGTGTTTGGGAAGGGATTCAGTCAGTCATCCCATCTGTGGACACACCAGTCAGTTCACACTGGGCAGAGGCTGGTCATCTGCTGATTTTTTGTGGAAGGATTCACTCGGTCATCTGACCTAATGGCTCACCAGCAGGTTCACACCAAGGAGCGGCCATTTACCTGCTCAGACTGTGGGAAGAGATTCACCTACTCATCCCAACTCAAGTTACACCAGCGAGTTCACACTGGTGAGAGGCCATTCACCTGCTCAGACTGTCAGAAGGGATTCACTCAGTCATCTCACCTACTGGCACACCAGTCAGTTCACACTGGGGAGCGGCCATTCACCTGCTCAGACTGTGGGAAGGGATTCACTCATTTATACAACCTACAGTGTCACCAACAAGTTCACACTGGGGTGAGGCCATTCATTTGTTCAGACTGTGGAAAGGGATTCACTCGATCATCTATCCTACTTGCACACCAGCGAGTTCACACTGGGGAGCGGCCCTTCATCTGCTCAGAATGTGGGAAAGGATTTACTCAGTCATCGGAACTACTGGCACACCTGTCAGCTCACACTGGGGACTGGCCATTCACCTGCTCAGACTGTGGGAAGGGATTCACTTCATCATCTGATTTACAAAAACACAAGTCAGTTCACACCGGAGAGAGGCCTTTTACCTGTTCAGACTGTGGGAAGGGATTCACTCAGTCATCCACACTGAAGGTACATCAGCGAATTCACACTGGAGAGAGGCCATTCACCTGCTCAGACTGTGGGAAGGGATTCACTCAGTCATCTCACCTACTGAGACACCAGTCAATTCACACTGGGAAGAGGCCGTTCACCTGCTCAGACTTTGGGAAGAGATTCTCTCAGCTATCTCCACCAAATGTGCATCATTGAGTTCACACAGGGGAGAGGCCATTCACCTGCTGTCAATGTGGGGAAGGATTCACTCAGTAATCTAACCTTGTGATACATTACAGGGTTCACACTGGGGAGAAAGTTTCGATAAGCTGCATGCTGGATATTTGTCCATCACCATTGCAGAATGCAATTTCGAGAGTGACTGTCGGTGCTGAACTCTGCAATTATTGCTGCTGCTCACCACACCCAGTTCTGCACCCTGGTCACTGGGCATGGGAGGAGTTTCTTCTGCTGCACATTCACCTTTAATTGGACTGAAGTTTAATACTCTGGATATGTGACAAATAAATCAGTTCTATATTAAACTCTGTCTCCGGTACTTAGCGAATTTATAACACACCTAGTGTACAGTAGAGAGTCAACTCAGGCTTGCTGGACCCTGCCAGTTATTCTGTTCCATCACAGTACTTTTAAATCCTTCCCTGTTGTTCATCTCCTGCTCTCCCTGTGGTGTTGGGATCCAAACAGTCACCACTCTGTGGGTGAAGAGGTTTCCCTTGAATTTTCTGCAGACTGAAGAAGTCGAGCTGCCTGCAGTTCTGTCAGAGATGTTCTTCGCCCCTCAAATCTCTGGGCTGAGGAAGAATGACATTGAGGGTTAACCTCCTTATTCAGGGCTCATTTCCACATTATGGGTCATTTTCAGGGCAGAGTTTGGGGCTCTGGACGATGGTCAGGGTACGAATGTACGATGAGGAGTAGGGAATCAGCAGCGGGGCATGGCAAAGAATGACAGAGTAGCAATGCTTGGAAGCTGATAGACAGAGAAAATCTTCTGTTTGTCTGACTAATGACGCAAACAATACCTGTGGAGAGGTGATCCACTGGTCGAGGAATATGCGTGTGTTGGGAATGGTTTTATCTATTGACAGAAGAATACAGCAAGAAAACAGAGGGAAGTTAGAGGATTGGAAAGCTTTTAGATAACCAACAGGAGACAACTAAAAAAAAACACTGGAGAGACAAGATGAAAAATTAAGGTAAGTGAGCCAATAATATCAAGTATCAAAAGTTGTTCAGATACATAAAGAGTCAAAGAGAGGCAAGAGTTGATATTGTACCGCTGGAAGATGATGTTGGTGAGTTAGTAATAGAGCAAAGAAATAGCGGTCGAATGTAATAAGTATTTTGTGTCAATCTTCACTGTTTAAAACACTAGCAGTATAAGACCATAAGACATAGGAGCAGAATTAGGCCATTCAGCCCATCAAGTCTGCTCTGCCATTCTATCATGGTTGATCCCGGTTCTCACTCAACCCCACGCACCTTCCTCCTTGCATATCCTGTAATGCCCTGATTGATCAGCAAACTATTAGCTTCTGCCTTAAATGTACCCACGGATTTGGCTCCCACCGCCATCTGTGTCAGTGAATTCCAGATGTTCACTGCTGTCTGACTAAACAAAATCCTCCTTAACTACTCTGAAAGGTCGCTCCTCAGTTTGGAGGCTGTGCCCTCTGTTATGGCTACCCCCACCATACGAAAAGTCCTCTCCTCATCCACCCGATCCAGACCTTTCCACATTCGGTAGGTTTCAGTGAGATTTACCCCACACCACTCACATTTATTAAACATATGTCAGTGCAGGAGTACAGCCCCAAGGCTGGCAAACGCTCCTCATATCTTAACCCCTTTATTACCGGAATCATCTTCTTGAACACCCTCTGGACTCTCTCCAACAACAACACACCTTTTCTGAGATATGCATCCCAAATACTCTCAGTGCGGCCTAAGTAGTATCTTATAAAGTACCAGCATCATCTCCTTGCTTATAGATTCTACTTCACTTTAAATAAATGCCAGCATTGCATTTGCCTTCTTTACCATAGGCTCAACCTGTAAATTAACCTTCTGGGAGTCTTGCCCGAGGATTCATATTTCCTTCTGTACTTCTGTTGTTTGAACCTTTTCCCCAATCAGATAATAGTTCACTATTGTTCCTTTTGCCAAAATGCATTATCGTACATTTCCCAGTATTGTATTCCATCTGCCACTTTTTTGCCCGTTCTTGAAATTTGTCTGTGTCCTGCTGCAATCGGATTACTTCCTCAGCACTACCAACGCCTCCACCTATCTTTGTATCATCCACAAACCTTGCCACAAAGCCATCAGTTCCATTATCCAACTCATTGACAAACTATTTGAAAAGTAGCAGTCCGAATACTGACCCCTGTAGACCACTAGTCACTGCTAGCCAACCAGAAAAGGCCCCTTTTATTCCCACTCGCTGCCTCTTGGCTGTTAGCCATTCGTCTGTCCATGCTAGTATTTCCTCTGATTTTTATCCTGTTAAGCAGTCTCATGTGTGACACCTTATCAGATGCCTTCTGAAAATCCAAGTAAATGATATCCACTGCCTCTCGTTTGTCCATCCTCCTTATGACTTCCTCAAAGATCTGTAACAGACTTGTCAGGCAAGGTTTCCCTGTACAGAAGCTATGCTGGCTTTGACTTATTTTATTATTAGTCTCCTCGTACCCCAAAACCTCAACTGTTATATTAGACTCAAATGCTTTCCCAGCCACTGAGGTTAGGCTAACTGGACTATAATCTGCTTTTTTTTCAGTTGCCTGGTGCTGGATTTTAAAAGAAACCCAATTATCTAACTTCCTACTCACTTTTGCTACATTATATGCACTTTCCTTGGCTTTTATACAGTCCTTAACTTCCTTTGTCAGCCGTGGTAGTCTAGCCCTGCTGTTTGAGAACTACTTCTGCCAGACATATCTATCCTGTACGTTATGAACTATTCTCAGAGACGTCAGCCACCTGGGGAATCACCTCTCTCATGCCTCTGTAATACACTTTATTCCATTGCCATACTCCGCATGTGACCTATGCTTCTCCCTCACAAGTTGCAGTGGGAATTCAATCAAATTAAGATCACTGCCTTCTAATGGTTCCTTTACATTATCCTCCCTAATAAGATCTGGGTTATTAAAAAACACAAAACTAAGATAGCAGTTCCCTGAGTAGGCTCAACCATCAGCTGCTCTAAAAAGCCATTTTGTACACATTCCATCTCTTGCGATCGGACACAAATCTGACTTTCCCCATTCTCCTGCAGATTGAAGTCACCCACTACAATTGTGTCATTAAATTTATTGCATAAATGCCAAACATTCAGCAGTATCTGGGACAGAAGTGAGGATACATGCTTTTACCAAGGAGAGAAGGTGTTTTTGAAGCTGAAAGGCCTGAAGGTAGATAAGACTCCTGGACCAGAAGGTGTACACCCCAGGGTTCAGAAAGAGGTAGCTGAAGAGTCTGTGAAGGCATTAGAGTCAAAGAACACTACAACCCAGGCAAACCCCTTTCAGCCAAAGTAGTCCGTGCCAAAACATTAATCTGCCGAGTTCCAACAACTTCCACCTGGACCATAGACCTCCATATCCTTCTCATCCAGTGACCTAAGCAAATTTCTCTTAAAGATTACAATCGTCCCTGCCACTTGCTCTGGCAGCTCGGTGCACACTCTCCCCACCTCTGAATGAAGAAGTTCCCCCTTAGTTTTCTCTTCAAGTGATGAGTAATGATCTATCAGAAATCACTAGATGTTGGAATGGTTTTTGGCGGACTAGAAACTTGCCAATGTCACTCCACTCTTTAAGAAGAGAGGGAGGCAGAAGAAAAAAAAAACAATGGACAACAAAGGTTTTGCTTCCTGAAAACCTTTAGGTGTATCTTATGAATTTTGGGCTACTGATCATGAAAATCACCATGGAATTTCCCTATCACGCACCATTTTTTGAAATCACTTATGTTTATTATTTCAATTCATAATTCAGGTCAATTAAAATGTTACCTGCAATGTAAGCTGGAAAGTTTCCTATCTTGTTCAGGCATTCTTGGGCATACTTAGCCGGCGCGGCTGCTGCAAGGCAGGACAGGTTTCAGTAATAATTATTGGGTTCAGGACTGTAAGGATGGAATTTGCTATCACCAGGCACAAAAAATTCTATTAAGGATTTTGATATTTGAGACGGATGCTTCCCAGAATAAGCATTTTTATTGGTCCACAAATCAAACAGGTCATCAATGACAGGCAATTTGAAGAATTTCTAGTGGGACTGGAGAAAACGACATGGAAGGTATTCAAGGAAGTTGTTGAAATTTTCTCGGCATCAACAGAGCACCAAGCTTCATGCAGCTGGTTGAAACCATGCTTCAAGCATATAAAACCATGAAATGCAACGTGTCACTAAAGATTCATTTTCTGCATTCACATTTGGACTTCTTCCCTGCAAATCTTGGTGCTGTTAGTGATGAGCATGGTGAAAGTTTTCACCAGGACACTGCGGTCATGGAGAAAAGATACCAGGGCAACTGAATCCAGCAATGCTGCAAATTAGTGTTGGACACTTAAGCGAGAAGCCTCAGACACTGAGTACCAATGGAAATCATTAACCAAGTATTTTTAACTTGGTTGCACTATTGCAAAGCATCAGCACCATTATGCAATTAAAGACAATATGTTCAATAAAAGTTAATTTGTCGTTTTTCCAAATTCCTGCGTGATACAAGTAGTCTTAAATTATATTCGTGTTCATCTTCAAGCAGTTTATCATAAACAAAAAAATTCTGAGGAAGCAACACTTTTGAAAAAAAAATTGTTGTCCAGTGAAATTATAGGACAGTTAGTCTGATCTCAGTGGTCAGGAATATGTTCGGGTGTATTAAGGGTGAGTTTTTTGGGTACTGTAATTGGGGAGGCATGATGAAGTAGGACAAAGTCAGCAGAATTCCTTTGCAGGGAATCGTGTGTGACAAATCACTTGCAATAATTTGAGGAAATAACAGGCAAGATAGATAAAGCAGAGGCAGTGGATGTTGCTTGCTTGGATTTTCAGATGAGCTTTAACAAGGTACCCCATGCAAGGCCGATTGTGAAAGTAAGGAGACAATGGATCCAAGAGGACATTGCTTTGTGGGTCCAGAACTGGCTTGCCACAGAGGACAAAGAGTAGCTGCAGTCGGGTCATATTCTGCATGGAGGTCGGTGACTAGTGGTCTATTACTAGTGGACTAGTGGATGACTCCCATCCACTCCATAAAGTACTGGTTAGGCACAGAAGTACATTCAGCCAGAGACTCATTCCACCGAGATGCAACACTGAGCGTCAAAGGAAGTCATTCCTGCCTGTGGCCATCAAACTTTACAACTCCTCCCTCGGAGTGTTATTCCACTTGGAATAATTTACTTATTATTATTTAATTATGGTTTTATATTGCTATATTTCTACACTATTATTGGTTGGTGTGACAAAACCCAATTTCCCTCGGGATCAATAAAGGATATCTGTCTGTATGTCTGGTGTGCCTCAGGGATCTGTTCTGGGACCTCTACTCCTCCTGATTTTTATAAATGACCTGGATAAGGAAGTGGAGGGATGGGATAGTAAGTTTGCTGATGACTCAAAGTTTGGGGGGGTGTTGTTGATAGTGTGGAGGGCTGTCAGGGGTTACAGCAGGACATTGATAAGATGCAAAACTGGACTGAGAAGTGACAAATGGAGTTCAACACTGATAAGTGTGAGGTCATTCATTTTGTTAGGTCAAATATGATGGCAGAATATAGTATTAATGGTAAGACTCTTGGCAGTGTAGAGGATCCGCGGGATCTTGGGGTCCGAGTCCGTAGGACTCTCAAAGCTGTTACGCAGGTTGACTGTGTGGTTAAAAAGGCATAAGGTGCATTGGCCTTCATCAACCGTGCGATTGAGTTTAAGAGCCAAGAGGTAATGTTGCAGCTATATAGGACCCTGTTCAGAGTCCACTTGGAGTACTGTGCTCATTTCTGGTCGCCTCAATACAGGAAGGATGTGGAAACCATTGAAAGGGTGCAGAGAAGATTTACAAGAATGTTGCCTGGATTGGGGAGTGTGCGTTATGAGAATATGTTGAGTGAACTCGGCCTTTTCTCTTTGGAGCGATGGAGGACGAGAGGTGACCTGATAGAGGTGTATAAGGTGATGAGAGGAATTGATCGTGTGGATAGTCAGAGGCTTTTCCCAGGGCTGAAATGGCTAACATGAGAGGGAAAGTTTTTTTTTACACAGAGAGTGGTGAGTGTGTGGATTGAGCTGCCGGGGGCGGTGTTGGAGGCTGAACCGATAGGATGTTTTAAGTGACTCCTGGACAGGTACATGGAGCTTAGAAAACTAGAGGGCTATGGGTAACCCTAGGTAATTTCTAAGTTAAGGACTTGTTCGGCACAGCATTGTGGGCTGAAGTGCCTGAATTGTGCTGTACGGTTTCTATGAAGATGCATTTTGTGTCAATAACTGATTTTGAAATGTTGTATTTGGTCTCTTAGCCAAATAGTGGACACAGTTTGGGAACAACTGGGTTTCCAAGCATTGGTCCCTACAACACCCACTGGGACATCTTACAGGCCCAGGAAGGGACTTTATACTGACCGACTACCGGAACAGACGAAGGCCACTCGGCCCCATTCAATAAGTCCCTGGACTGGTCCATTCGCCCCCCACTTTGCTCGGACCATTGGCCCCACTTGTAGGTCAATGGACTGCCGGTTTGACCCCCAATGTGGTGAGTCCCTTTGCTCGCCACCATTCCACCTTTCCAATAAAATGCACCCCCTTCCTTCCCCTGCTGGGTTCATTCCCTCCGTCCCCGGGGAGTCAGCAACAAGCCGATTCGCCAAGTGTTCTCCTCCTACCTCTCGGCGATACATCAGACTCCGGCCGCAGGGGACGCTTCAGAAGCGCCCCCAACTTCCCTCGGAGGGAAATGGAAAGAAATCAAAAAGCGGGACATTTACTTTGAGGTTTATCCCGCCTAGGAAGCGGGGGAGACGATCTCTCGGCTGTTTCGCCTGTACTATTGGGTGTAACGAGTAATTGACATCACTTCGCACCAATGGAAATAACGCAGCGCCTGAATCCTCTGTTTCTCTCGGGGCCTTAATTATAACTGTTGCTCGACAGATCCCACTGAATAAAGTTGAAATTTCAAAGTTTAAGTCTGAAAAGGGAGAGATTAATGGCGGACAGAAATCGACTGTGTCTTACATGTCCATGAGCGAGAGGCGGAGTCCTGTGTTAAATGTTTAACCATCACGGCGACTGAAGGCAGCTGCAGGTTCATGAGGGACTGTTACTGTCAGATTCTGCAGTTCTTGCGGCTGCTCATCGCACCCAGGACTGAACCCTGGTTACTGAGCATTGGAGGAGTCTGTTCTGCTGATGTTAGCCTTAAACTGGACTAGTGCTTAATATTGTGGATCTGTGAAAGATAAATCAGCTCTCTATCAAATCCCATGTCTCAGGTACTTACTGTCTCTACCACACTCACGAAGCAAACTAGGGAGGCCACTCGGCCCATCTGGTCCCTGCCCATATTTCTGTTCCATATCAGTATATGAAAATCTACCCTTGCTGTTCCCCTCTCACTCTCCCTGAGATGACAGGTTGCCCACCATGTAACCTACTCTAGAAAATGCTTAGAAAATGCTTAGAAAATGCCTACAGCATAGCCACCTATTTTCCTAAGCTCCATGTACCTATCTAAGAGTCTCTTAAAAGACCCTTTTGTATCCGCCTCTACCACCATCGCTGGCAGTGCATTCCACACAAACACCACTCTTTGCTTTAAAAATCTTAGCTCTGATATCTCCTCTGTACCTACTTCCAAGCAGCTTAAACCTATTCCCCCTCGTGTTAGCTGTTTCAGCTCTGGGAAAAAGCCTCTGGCTATCCACACGACCAATGCCTCTCATCATCTTATACATCTGCATGAAATCCCTGCATGATTTTCTCCGGGCTGAATAAGACGATGAGCTCACTGTGGTTGTGACGTTCTTCAGGGCTCTGGACGAAGTTGGTTAAACTCCTTCTTCCCCCCTCTTTTCAACGTGTTGGGTCATTTTCACCAATTTTAAAGGACTGTGCCTCAGACAGCTGGGTTGTTGCAATTGTTACGTACCAGCAGCAACAGATCACTAACGGAGTCTGGTTTCGATGTTAAAACCACTCTCTTCTTTAGTATCTCCTCCAAATATAAAAGATTAAACGAAATAAACAGAATTTAACAGTGTAATGCGTATATATAGCTCCCAAACTATCAAGCTTGGGAAACAATGCTTAAAGTCTTCAGATGGTAAAATAGAAAAGTTCAGTAATCCACGGAAAAAGTGAGTGATAGGAGAGATTTGTAAATCCACACGAACATGTAGAGAGAAGGCAATTACGAAGAATTCCACACACATTCCACGCTGGGTAAACGAAACAACAGTCGCTGAAGATCTTATCCGTCGATTAGTTCCGAAATCCTCTTAGAAATATCACCAGGTGACAGTCACAGGAATATCGTCTTCAAGTGGTTACCACAGAACACCCCGATTCCAGGTAAGGGCCAACAAAAGTGATACCACAGGATACTCCAGCAAATCCACACATATGGATGATACGAAGTGACAGTCACACATCCGTTGTGCACTGCGTGCCGATGATCAGATCAACCCAACCTTTTGGGCATGGAAGAGTTGCAGCCTATAGCAGTCACACGCTGAAGTTCCAACAGCTTGTCTCCCTCTCCCTTTCCCTCTCCCGCTCCCTCAGGCTGCCGCAGCTTGTGTCTGACGTCACAGCCCCGCCTCACTCAGCCACTTAAAGCGACACTCACAGTAAACGAACCTGCGGTCTCGTAACACAATGCACCTCTAAAGTCTGACAGCAGACTAGCGAGTGAATCTTCGATAGAGCAGAGTCAGAAACTGAAGAGTTGCCAGCCTGAGTCAGGGCTTTGGGGCTGCAAAGAGAGATGGGGTCTAGAGTTTACGAGGAGGAGGAGGAATCAGACCAGCAGGATATGACTACAAAAGAAACATCAGAAACATTTGGAAACTGGTTGACCGGAAAAAAAAGGTGGTTAATTTCTGCAAAATACTAGTGGAAATCAACAGATGAGGCAGAAAATGTGAAGAGGAATAAATAGACAATGTTTAGGCCGAGCCCCTTCAGCATGCCTAGACTGTGTACTCCTGTGCTTAGTTGCTGCCTGAACTGCAGAGTTCCTCCAGCATTTTGTGTGTGTGTGCGCCTCTGTATTTCCAACAACTGCAGAATCTCCTGTGTTTTTTAACTGCATTTTACTTTGGCATTAGATACACGTTGGTATTGAGTATATTGTTTATGGGAGCCGCTTTCTGCGTTAAAACAGCTGCTGATTTTTCTATACACACGAAAAAAAAATGAGGTATGGACAATGAACCGGTGCTTGTAGAAATGTTTAATGGCACCCTAATTACCCATAATGCGGTGCGTTAAAAATTTCGCCGGCCCTAAAACACCGATGAAATGCGCAGGCGTCAGGCTGATGACGTCCCCGAGTATCACGCATGCGCGCAGTGCCCTGCAGGCCTTGAAAATGTCGGGCGCAGGTAAGATCGATTCTCTCCGATTTTATATTAAACACCGACTTCAGGACGATTCCTGTGAAATCCGGTCACGGTGACCAGCAATCCCGGAACAGTCCTGCTCTCTTCCCTCTCTCTCAGCCTCACGATCCGTACACGGGCCCCGGGGAACTTCCGGCTGATGAGGGAATGGGAACCGATGGATCTCTCAGACAGAGCTGAGCTCCAGCTTTCTAAATGCAAGGATTAGGAATTCAGAGGAAGGGAACAAAATCTTTTGCATCAGCAGTAGAGAAAATTACCTTTGTTCTACCTCCAATCACAAAGATGAGGAAATCTGCAGATGCTGGAAATCCAAGCAACACACACAAAATGCCGGCGGAACTCAGCATTAGTACTCTTTTCCATAGATGCTGCCTGGCCTGCTGAGTTCCTCCAGTATTTTGTGTGTGTGTTGTTTGTTCTACCTCCTCCTGTTCTGAACTTTTCTACAGGTGAGAACATGTTTTGTCCCATTCTCTCTGGGTACATGGTAATATCAAAAACCTTTGCCCTTGGCAACAAGTAACTTTCACATCACAAATGTGCCAGACTCCAATGGGACAGACTACTGCCCTTCCCTTCATATTCGTTGGCATTGCATTCACTGAGTTCATCACCGTCAGTCATCTGGAGAGGGTTCAAGGGAAATATTTATGTACAACACAGAAACTGCTGTTACCTGTCTGTATTGTGGTGATGCAAAAGTTGCTGGAGAATTTGCAAATGGGAAGAAGTGGAGTGAAATTTAGAAATCTGACTTTTTAAAGCGTCATTTAGCAAACAAGTCACATATGGACAGTGTGCAAAAGCTCTGGCGAGAAAATCCTTCATAACCCGCTATAGGCCTGCTACGTAGGTTGTGTGAGAGTGCAGATGAACTCGATACAAGCCAGAGGAGATCAAAGTTTTTATCGACAGTGATTTGCTAGCTGTGAAAATGAATACCTCTCTATATAAAATTCACTGTGCACACGTTTTTGCACACGGGATTTGATCGAGGTTTTTAAAATGTTGAGAGGGATAGATAGATAGAGTTGACGTGAATAGGCTGTTTCCATTGAGAGTACGGGAGATTCAAACGAGAGGACATGATTTGAGAGTTAGGGGGCAAAAGTTTAAGGGAAACACGAGGGGGTATTTCTTTACTCAGAGAGTGATAGCTGTGTGGAATGAGCTTCCTGTAGAAGTAGTAGAGGCCAGTTCAGTTGTGTCATTTAAGGTAAAATTGGATAGGTATATGGACAGGAAAGGAGTGGAGGGTTATGGGCTGAGTGCGGGTAGGTGGGACTAGGTGAGATTAAGAGTTCGGCACGGACTAGGAGGGCCGGAATGGCCTGTTTCCGTGCTGTGATTGTTATATGGTTATATATGGTTATATGGTTGTCACTGGGTAAAAAAAAATACATGGTACATGATTTATGTGCACACTTGTCATTACAAATTAGAGGGGACATTGGTGGGAAGGTGGGGAGACCTCCAGTGTTGTTGATGCCCTCACCTACAAGATATGTATCCAGCTGCATTTTAAGGAGTTGGAACTGGAAATGGATGAATTCCGGATCATCCAGCAGTTGGAGGGGGTGATAGATATGACATGAAGAGAGGTGAGTTACACCCAAGGTGCAGGACACAGGAAACTGGGTGAGAGTCAGGAAGGGAAATGAGGTTAAATAGCCATCACAGAGTACTCTTGTTGCTATCCCACATAACAACAGGTGGAACACTTTAGAAAGTATTGGGGGGATTACCTGGCAGAGGAAAGTCAAAGGAGTGATAGGGGATTCATTAGTTAGGGGAACAGAACAGGAAGGGGACTAATATCCTCGTGGTAAGAGCTCCGAGAGCAAGTGTGGTGGAGGGGGGTGCTGATGTGGTTAAAATGATTTGCAGGGGGAATGGGAGCCAGAATGACAGGACAGATAGTGGAGAGGGTGATTTGAATTGAATTGACTTTCTTACATACATATACATGAGGAGTAGAAGTCTTTACGTTACATCTCCATCTAAATGTGCAATGTGTAATTTATAGTAATTTATAATAAATAGTTTGTGCATAGAACAGTCAGTATAACATAGATATGCAATTGTATCAGCATGAATTAATCAGTCTGATGGCCTGGTAGAAGATGATGTCCCGGAGCCTGTTGGTCCTTTTGCTGTGGTACCATTTCCTGGATGGTGGCAGTAGGAACAGTTTGTGGTTGTGGTGAATTGGGTCCCCAATATCTTTTGGGCCCTTTTTCCACACCTGTCTCTGTAAATGTCCTGAATAGTGGGAAGTTCACATCTACAGATGCGCTGGGCTGTCCCGCACCAATCTCTGCAAGTTCCTGAGATTAAGGGAAGTACAGTTCTC
Organism: Hemitrygon akajei; assembly: GCF_048418815.1. Taxonomy (NCBI): domain Eukaryota; kingdom Metazoa; phylum Chordata; class Chondrichthyes; order Myliobatiformes; family Dasyatidae; genus Hemitrygon; species Hemitrygon akajei. The sequence continues at coordinate 1,340,963 of NW_027332025.1, read as the reverse complement.
ATACCAGGCAGTGATGCAACCAGTCAGGATGCTCTCAATTGTGTCCCTGTAGAAAGTCCTCACGATTTCGGGCCCCATTCCCAACTTCTTCAACTATCTGAGGTGAAAGAGGTGCTGCTGTGCTCTTTTCACAACACAGCCGGTATGTACAGACCATGTGAGATGCTTGGTGATGTTTATGCCGAGGATCTTAAAGCTGTTCTCCCTCTCAGCCCCAAATCCTTTGATGTCAACAGGGGTTAGCCTGTCTCCAGTCCTCCTGCAGTCCACAATCAGCTCCTTTGTTTTTGTGACAATGAGGGGGAGTTTGTTTTCTTGACACGTCAGATGTTGTTCAGACCTCAGACAGAGTCAGCAATCAAATGGTTGAGCATGGTGCGATGAATGTGCTGAGCTGTGTATATCACAATGCAAGAAGCATCTTAGGAAAGCCCGATGAGCTCAGGACAGGGAATTATGATATTGTAGCCATTATAGGGGCTTGTTTACACCCAACAGTCTGAGGGATTTAGAGGAACAAAGTTGTAGGTAGATTGTAGGCCATGTCAATAAACAAAGGTTGATTCAGTAAGTGATTTTAACTTTACATATATTGACTGGAACTCCCATAATGTAAAAGGACTAGATGGGGTAAAGTTTGTCAAATGTGCCCTTAATCAGTACGTAGAGTTCCTGATGTAGAAGTGAGCAATAAGCTGTTAGGAAATGATCAGGGCTGGTGACAGAAATTAGTGATCATAATGCCATGAGATTCAAAGTAAATATAGAAAAAGAGAGGTCTGGACCATGGGTTCAGATTCTAAATTGGAGAAAGGTCAATTTTGATGGTATCAGAAAGGATCTGACAAGTGTGGTTTGGGACAGGTTGTTTCCTGGCAAAGGAGTACCTGTAAGTGGGAGGCCTTCAGAAGTGAATTTTTGAGGATGCAGAGTTTGTATGTGCCTGCCAAAATGAAAGTTGAAAGGTAACCGGTCCAGGGAACCTTGCTTTTGAAGAGAAATTGAAGCCTCGTATATTTTGTTCCTCTAAATGCCTCAGACTGTTGGGTGCTACCGAGACCCATTAATGACTACAAATCATGATTCCACGCACTGAGCTCAGCTGACTTTTTTTGTTGTCTTCTTTTGGTTTCTCGAAGCTTCCGAATAGTTTTTGTTCTTTTGTTTGCCCTCTCTTTGACATTTATGTTGGCTTTGGCTTCTCATTTTAGCCACAGTTGTGTCCTCCTGTCTTTCTAATGCTTCCACTTCTGTGGAATCACTCAGGTCCCGAATTGCTCCAGAAACCCCAGCCACTGCTGCTCAATTGTCACTCCTACGCTTTCCCTTCCAAACAAGTTTGGCCAGCTTCTCTGCCATAGAAACACGGAGAAGTTCAGTAAAGAAACAGGCTCTTTGGCCCATCTAGTCAATGCCAAAAAAGCATTTAAACTTGCAGTGTGATCTGGACCAGCTGGCAAAATGGTTTGAGAAATGGAAAATGGAATTTAATGCAGACAAGTGTGAGTTGTTGCACTTTGGTATGAACTTTATTCCTTGGAATGTAGAAGATTGAGGGGAGATTTGATTGTGATAGAGGGGCATAGATAGTGTAAATGCAAGTTGGCTTTCTCCACTAGTCTGTGGAGACTACAACCAGAGGCCATGGGTTAAGGGTGAAAGGTAAAATGTTAAGGGTAACATGAGGGGCAACTTCTTCACACAGACAGTCATCAGGGTGTGGAATGAGCAGCCAGCACAAGCGGTGCATGCAAGCTCGATTTCAACATTTTGTGTAGGTACCTGGATGGTAGGGGTATGGGAGTGGGCAGATTAAATAGTTCAGCACAGACTAGATGGCCCAAAGTGCCTGTTTCTGTGTTGTAATTTTCTATGACTGTGACAATAATACAAAAATTCACTCTAAGTCCTTTTAACAGCTGTGCGGACCAACCATTCATCTCAGCAGGAATTTTTTATATGGCGTTAAAACTGTGGCACTTTAAGTTAATAATACATAAAAGAAAATCCCAGATGCACATCAAGAAAGACTATTTGCGTGAGATTGTTTCAGTTACTGTGGGGCCAGGCACCCATGCAGTTCAGCAGGAGGGGGGAATAATACCAATGGAGAGAGTCAAACTAAGGCTCAAATTGGAGATGGCAGAAATGCTCCTTTCTGATAGAGACAGGAAGAGCATCAGGGAATTGATGGTCATTCCAGAAACCAGCACTCTGCCCAGTCAGGAGATGATATCTCTTCTAACTTGTGTTGAACCTCACTGTATCAGTGTGATACCAGATCAAACCTTGTAATCTCATCTGAAATGTTGTCCTAAACCCATTGATGGATTTTGTAAATCTTTTTACAGGTTAAAAATGAGAAGGAATTTGTCTCCAGGAAGCACAAACACGGCACACCAGTTTTGTTGTCTCTGTCTAGATATTTAAGAAGTGGAACAAGGGATCCTATCGACCATCCTTCCTGCTCAGACTGTGGGGAAGGATTCACTCGGTCATTTGACCAACTGGCAACCCATCATTTTACACAGGAGAAAGGCCTTTCACCTGCTCAGACAGTGGGAAATAATTCACTCGGTCATCTCAACTGAAGGTACATCAGCAAGTTCACACTGGGCAAGGCCATTCACCTGTTCTGTGTGTGAGAAAGGATTCAGTTGGTCTTCCCACCTGTGGACACACCAGTCAGTTCACACCACACTGGGCAGAGGCTGATCATCTGTTGAATTTCTGGGAAAGGATTCACTCAGTCATCTGACCTAATGCATCACCAGCGAGTTCGCACAAAGGAGCAGCCGTTCATCTGCTTGGTCTGTGGGAAGAGATTCACTCAGTTATCCAGCCTACAGAGACATAAGCGAGTTCACACTGGGGAGAAGCCGTTCATCTGCTCAGAATGTGGGAAGGGATTCACTCAGTCATCCCAACTACAGAGTCATCAGCGAGTTCACACTGGGGAGAAGCCATTCACCTGCTCAGTCTGTGGAAAGAGATTCACTGATCCATCCAACCTGCAGAGTCATCAGCGAGTTCACACTGGGGAGAAGCTGTTCACCTGTTCAGAATGTGGGAAGAGATTTACTCAGTCATCTCAACTACAGAGTCATCAGCGAGTTCACACTGGGGAGAGGCCGTTCACCTGCTCGGTCTGTGGGAAGAGATTCACTCATTCATCCACCCTACAGAGACACCAGCGAGTTCACACTGGGGAGAAGCCGTTCATCTGCTCAGAATGTGGGAAGGAATTTACTCAGTCATCCCAACTACACAGTCATCAGCGAGTTCACACTGGGGAGAAGCCATTCACCTGCTCAGTCTGTGGGAAGGGATTCACTGATCCATCCAACCTACAGGGTCATCAGCGAGTTCACACTGGGGAGAAGCCGTTCACCTGTTCAGAATGTGGGAAGAGATTTACTCAGTCATCCCAACTACAGAGTCATCAGCGAGTTCACACTGGGGAGAGGCCATTCACCTGCTCAGTCTGTGGGAAGAGATTCACTCATTCATCCACCCTACAGAGACATCAGCGAGTTCACACTGGGGAGAAGCCGTTCACCTGCTCAGTCTGTGGGAAGAGATTCTCTGAGTTATCCCAAGTACAGAGTCATCTGCGAGTTCACACTGGGGAGAGGCCATTCAGCTGCTCAGACTGTGGGAGCAGATTCGCTCAGTTATCCAGCCTACAGAGACATCAGCGAGTTCACACTGGGGAGAAGCCGTTCATCTGCTCAGAATGTGGGAAGGGATTCACTCAGTCATCCCAACTACAAAGTCATCAGCGAGTTCACACTGGGGAGAAGCCATTCACCTGCTCAGTCTGTGGGAAGGGATTCACTGATCCATCCAACCTACAGAGTCATCAGCGAGTTCACACTGGGGAGAAGCCGTTCACCTGTTCAGAATGTGGGAAGAGATTTACTCAGTCATCCCAGCTACAGAGACATCAGCGAGTTCACACTGGGGAGAGGCCATTCACCTGCTCAGTCTGTGGGAAGAGATTCACTCTGTCATGCAACCTACAGAGACATCAGCGAGTTCACACTGGGGAGAAGCTATTCACCTGCTCAGTCTGTGGGAAGGGATTCACTCACTCATCCAACCTTCAGAGTCATCAGCGAGTTCACACTGGGGAGAAGCCGTTCACCTGTTCAGAATGTGGGAAGAGATTTACTCAGTCATCCCAACTACAGAGTCATCAGCGAGTTCACACTGGGGAGAAGCCGTTCACCTGCTCAGTCTGTGGGAAGAGATTCACTCATTCATCCACCCTACAGAGACACCAGCGAGTTCACACTGGGGAGTAGCCGTTCATCTGCTCAGAATGTGGGAAGGGATTCACTCAGTCATCCCAACTCCAGAGTCATCAGCGAGTTCACACTGGGGAGAGGCCATTCACCTGCTCAGTCTGTGCGAAGAGATTCACTCATTCATCCAGCCTACAGAGACATCAGCGAGTTCACACTGGGGAGAAGCCGTTCATCTGCTCAGAATGTGGGAAGGGATTCACTCAGTCATCCCAACTACAAAGTCATCAGCGAGTTCACACTGGGGAGAAGCCATTCACCTGCTCAGTCTGTGGGAAGGGATTCACTGATCCATCCAACCTACAGAGTCATCAGCGAGTTCACACTGGGGAGAAGCCGTTCACCTGTTCAGAATGTGGGAAGAGATTTACTCAGTCATCCCAGCTACAGAGACATCAGCGAGTTCACACTGGGGAGAGGCCATTCACCTGCTCAGTCTGTGGGAAGAGATTCACTCTGTCATGCAACCTACAGAGACATCAGCGAGTTCACACTGGGGAGAAGCTATTCACCTGCTCAGTCTGTGGGAAGGGATTCACTCACTCATCCAACCTTCAGAGTCATCAGCGAGTTCACACTGGGGAGAAGCCGTTCACCTGTTCAGAATGTGGGAAGAGATTTACTCAGTCATCCCAACTACAGAGTCATCAGCGAGTTCACACTGGGGAGAGGCCATTCACCTGCTCAGTCTGTGCGAAGAGATTCACTCATTCATCCACCCTACAGAGACAACAGCGAGTTCACACTGGGGAGAAGCCATTCATCTGCTCAGAATGTGGGAAGGGATTCACTCAGTCATCCCAACTACAGAGTGATCAGCGAGTTCACACTGGGGAGAAGCTATTCACCTGCTCAGTCTGTGGGAAGAGATTCACTGATCCATCCAACCTACAGAGTCATCAGCGAATTCACACTGGGGAGAGGCCGTTCACCTGTTCAGAATGTGGGAAGAGATTCACTGATCCATCCAACCTGCAGAGTCATCAGCGAGATCACACTGGGGAGAAGCCATTCACCTGCACAGTCTGTGGGAAGAGATTCACTGATCCATCCAACCTGCAGAGTCATCAGCGAGTTCACACTGGGGAGAAGCCATTCACCTGCTCAGTCTGTGGGAAGGGATTCACTGATCCATCCAACCTACAGAGTCATCAGCGAGTTCACACTGGGGAGAAGCTATTCACCTGCTCAGTCTGTGGGGAGAGATTCACTCGGTCATCTGACCTACGGAGTCATCAACAAATTCACACTGGGAAGAAGCTGTTCACTTGCTCAGAATGTGGGAAGAGATACATTCGCTCTTCCACACTACAGAGACATCAGCAAGTTCACACTGGGGAGAAGCCGTTCACCTGCTGAGAATGTGGGTAAGGATTCACTCTGTCATCTCAACTACTGGCATACCAGTCATTTCACAATGGGGAGTGGCCGTTGTTATGAATCCCTAGGTTTTGTTTGCTGTGGACTGTTATTTCGAGAGAGAGGGAGAGATAGAGATTAAGAAGGTGAATCAGTCTGACTTGCAGCTTGTTTACATCGCTCGCAGTTTGTTTAGTTTTAACTGAGGACACAGACACTCAGAGTCAGACGTAGACGAAGGAGGAAAGATGGAAGGATCGAAACCAGGGAACTAGTGGCCAAGGGTCTCTGTTTGGAATTCTCCTATGCCCAGAAGGGTGGGTTAATTATCAATTCAGCATACATCAAATGTGTGGTTGTTACCTTGTTTGAGCTATAGGAGTGGATCTGATTTGGGGTATCCTGTGAAGACCACTGATGTGTCAACCCTTGCCTGGGTGTGGTGTGGTAATTCATCTGAAGACGATACCCCTTGTGACAAGTCACTTTGGGTGATAATTAGTATGTGAATTTGGAAAGATGACAGATAAAATCTACAGTGACTGTTCTCTTGTTTTACGACCATGGAACCTGTGGAATTCGACATAATTGCCTTCTCTTGACATTTACCCTGGATTACAAATCTCTCTCTCATCACCTATTCTGTGGTTGAACTGAACATTCATACTTTACCACCTCAAGACTCCAAGCCTTGTTTCCCCCGAGCTCAATAGTTTCGGAGTTTTATTTACACACATATATACACATAATACTGTTAACTTCTGTTTATCTTGTTTAAGTTACTATTGTTACGAAGGATGAACAGCTCTGATGGGCAGAAGGGTGCAGGGTTGCCCATGTCCCCCTCCCTTGGGAGAATTACAAACCGTTACTCTTGCCAGGCTGCTAATGAGAGAGAAAGAGATGGAACTAAAACTTTCTTGGACTGGAATATTTGCTTCAGATAAGGGAGAGATAACCCAGGGAGGAAGAGACTTGTTGTTCCACCATATTATGACTCCTGTAAAACTTATGGCTCCGGAGAGGGCTGTTTACTTGGTACTATTCTGTTCATTAAAATTCCCCAGTGGACAGCCGGAGTGGGCTGGTTTGATGGGCTAAGCCATTCAAAACTGATTGACACCTGAGACCCAGTGAGTAGGGATAAAAGAGAGGTCTGGGGAGACACCCCTCAGACGCACCAAGAGACACACTAGTGAGCGCTGCTTAAGTGTTGGAACCCACGAGAAAGTGTGGGGCATCGGAGACCGAATGAAGGATCGGTCAATTTTAACTCATAGTGTTTATAGCGAGGCCGGTGGGGCCTTGTGTGTGTGTCCACCCTTGCCTGGGTGACGAATCCACCATAGAAGAACGGTCTAGCTAAAGGACAGAGGGGTCATACCTGAATGGCCACAACAACACTTCGACTGATCAAGATTGTAAAGGAAGGTTTGACTGGCTGTCACTGTTTGCTCACTCTCTCTCTCTCCAACAATTACAACACATCGACCAACAACTACCTCAGTACGTATGAACTGAACTGAACTTTATATTCACATATGACAATTCATTATCCCCGGACATCGATAGAGCTTGTTTATTATTGATTATTATTATACCCACACTTTTAGGTTTAGTATTGCTAACGTGTATTATCTGTATATTTGCATTGTTGATATTGATTTGTATATTTTACTAATAAACACTGTTTTGATAATAGTACCAGACTCCAACGGATACTTCTATCTTTGCTGGTAAGACACCCAGTTACGGGTACGTAACAAATTGGGGCCTCGTCTCGAGATTTGATACCAAATTGTGGGGCCAGTGAATCGGGCTTTAAGTCCATTATTTGTTCTGGTTGCGTGGGTAACCAGATGGGAAACCAGCAAAGATGGATATAGATGAATTTATAGAAAACTCGACTTTGAAGGCGCTAGAGAGTGCCAAAAAGACGGACTTGGTGAATATTGTGAAATGTTTAAATCTCCCAGAGGTGAAGTCGTCAATGAAAAAGTAGGAGATACAGAGGGCCATAGCCCTGTATTATATATCCGAGGGTGTGTTCACGCCGGGGGTATTGGAACTTATCCCTGAAAAGAAACCAGTTGTTGGGGTGGTTCAGTTAGAGTTGGAAAAATTAAGGTTGGATGCGGAACAGAAGAAAAGGGAGAATGAGATCCTGCTAAAGGAGTTAGAGGCGCAAAGGGAGCGGGAAAGAGCTGCCTGGGAGGCACAAAGGGAGAAGGAAAAGGCTGAAAGGGAGATGGAGGAAAGGGAAAAGGAGAGAGATAGGCAGCATGCGCTGGACATGGAGAGGTTAAAGGAACAGGGAAAAGACCGAAGGGAAGGCTCAAGAGAGGAGATTAATATTAGTAGGGAGTTTAGGTTAGTACCTCCGTTCAAGGAGACAGATGTTGATAGTTACTTCTTGCATTTTGAAAAGGTGGCAGTGAATCCGAAGTGGCCCAGAGATCAGTGGGTGGCGTTGTTACAAAGTGCATTAAAAAGTAATGCTCAACGGGCATATGCGGCGTTGTCCGAGGGGGAGTCTGAGGATTATGAGCAAGTAAAGGAGGCTATCCTTCGGGCCTATGAGTTGGTACCTGAAGCGTATAGACAAAAGTTCAGAGATTTAAAGAAACTGTGGAATCAGATGTATGCAGAGTTTGCCTATGAGAAGGCTGTGCTCTTGGATCGCTGGTGTGCTGCAGAAAAGGTGGATAGATAGATAGATAGATAGATAGATAGATAGATAGATAGATACTTTATTCATCCCCATGGGGAAATTCAACATTTTTTCCAATGTCCCATACACTTGTTGTAGCAAAAACTCATTACATACAATACTTAACTCAGTAATAATATGATATGCATCTAAATCACTAACTCAAAAAGCATTAATAATAGCTTTAAAAAAAAGTTCTTAAGTCCTGGCAGTTGAATTGTAAAGCCTAATGGCATTGGGGAGTATTGACCTCTTCATCCTGTCTGAGGAGCATTGCATCGACAGTAACCTGTCGCTGAAACTGCTTCTCTGTCTCTGGATGGTGCTATGTAGAGGATGTTCAGGGTTTTCCATAATTGACCGTAGCCTACTCAGCGCCCTTCGCTCAGCTACCGATGATAAACTCTCCAGTACTTTGCCCACGACAGAGCCCGCCTTCCTTATCAGCTTATTAAGACGTGAGGCGTCCTTCTTCTTAATGCTTCCTCCCCAACACGCCACCACAAAGAAGAGGGCGCTCTCAACAACTGACCTATAGAACATCATCAGCATCTCACTGCAGACATTGAATGACGCCAACCTTCTAAGGAAGTACAGTCGACTCTGTGCCTTCCTGCACAAGGCATCTGTGTTGGCAGTCCAGTCTAGCTTCTCGTCCAACTGTACTCCCAGATACTTGTAGGTCTTAACCTGCTCCACACATTCTCCATTAATGATCACTGGCTCCATATGAGGCCTAGATCTCCTAAAGTCCACCACCATCTCCTTGGTCTTGGTGACATTGAGACGCAGGTAGTTTGAGTTGCACCAGGAGGACTTCCCTCGTTTCAGAGAGTTAATTCTGATTGAGGAATTTAAAGGTTGTGTTTTGGATAATATCAGGATGTATCTGAACGAGAAGACGAATAAGTCTATATCGGAATTTGCCAGGTTCGCAGATGAATATGCCCTAACCCACAAGACAAAGTTTTCCTCAAATAAGAGTTAACAGAAAGGCAGTAGGGACGGTAAAGAAAGTCCACCGGCTAAGGTCGAGAATAAGCCGGGAGCTAGTGGTAAAGGTAAGGAGGAGGACAAGCAAGCTGGCAGGAAGGTTTCTGGCTTGACCTGATATAATTGTGGAAAGGTTGGTCATATTGCATCTAAGTGCTTTGCTCCGAATAAGGAGACAGGATAAGGGAAAACGGCAGTCCCTACAGGGTGTATTGAGTCGATCAGCAAATCGACGAGGAAGGCAAAGGTAGATAGAGTACGAGAGCGGCGTGAGAAATTTATTTCAGAAGGGACGGTGTCTATGAAAGAAGGAGAGACCCCAGTTCCAGTGAGAATCTGGAGAGATACTGGGGCTGATCAGTCATTGATCCTAAGTAAGGTGCTAGATTTTGGTCCTGAGACTGGAGAGGTGGTTTTAAGAGGTATAGGGAAAGGGACAGAAGCTGTGCCTTTGCATGGGATCATTTTAAAATGTGACCTGGTATCTGGACAGTCGAAGTAGGGGTGCGGTCAGAATTACCGGGAGACGGCGTGGACGTCCTTCTTGGTAATGATTTAGCAGGTGGTGACGTGTGTTCAGCAGTGAAATTAACGAGCAAGCCTGTGAGGGCTGAGGACACGCCCCTGGATTCTAAGATCTATCCCGCATGCGCAATCACTCGCAGCATGTCAAGATAGGCGGCTGAGAAAGAGGACAGTTTAAATGAGTCCTGTGTTGATTTGGCTGAGACGTTTTTACCGACCCTGTACCAAGAGGGGTTAGGGGATGGTAAAGCAGAGAATAGGGAGGGGAAGGATAATAAAGGAGAGGAGGTGGACCTGCCCTTAGCAAGAAAATAATTTATAAAGGAGCAAGGACGTGACGAGGAGCTTGTGGCATTGAGAGAGTCAGTTCTTTCTGAGACAGAGCTGGATAAAGAACCTGAAGGACGGAGGGTTGATGAGGAAGTGGAGGCCGACCACGGTGCTGGTCGATGATGACTGGGCGGTAGAACATCAGGTGGTAGTACCGAAGGTGTATCGGGATGTAATTTTGAACTTAGCTCGCAAGGGACCTCTAGGTGGACATTTGGGAGTAAGGAAGACAGTGGATAGGGTTATGAAAGATTTCTATTGGCCAAAAATGAGGAATGATATAGCTGATTATTGTAAAAGGTGCCATGCGTGTCAGGTGGTAGGAAAGCCGAACCAGGTAATCCCTAAGGCACCTCTCAGACCGATACCAGCTTTTGAGGAGCCTTTCTCCCGAATCGTTGTGGATTTTGTGGGACCCTTGCCTAGAACAGCGAATGGGCGGCAGTACGTCATGACCATGCTGTGTGCCACTATACGATTTCCACAGGCTGTGCCCCTGGGGAATGTTAGGACCCCTGCGGTGGTGAAGGCCCTCATTAAATTCTTTACCACAGTGGGGCTGCCTAAGGAGATACAGTCGGATCAGGGTAGTACATTTACATCCAGAGCATTTCAGCAAATGATGACACATATGGGAGTTAAACAAATTTTAGCTTCTGCATACTATCCGGAATCTCAAGGAGCGTTGGAAAGATTCCACGCTACACTAAAGACTATGATTAAAACTTACTGTCAGGAAGACGTTCGAGACTGGGATGATGCATTACCACTTCTCTTATTTGCAGTGAGGACACGGTTCAGGAATCTCTGGGTTTCAGTCCGTTTGAGCTTTTTGGTCACAGGCCCAGAGGACCTTTAACCCTACTTAAAGAGAAGTGGTCTAGCCCGAACGTTCAAGTCAGTGTGATTGACTATGTTTTAAAATTCCGGGAAAGACTCCATAAAGTATGCGCCTTGTCAAAGGAAAATTTAAAAGACTCCCAGACGAGAATGAAACAATGGTATGAAAAAACGTACCCGAGAGCAAGAATTTCACGTGGGCGATTGGTCCTATTTCACTTGGTCCTATTCCCTGTAGTTACCAACCCCCTACCGGCGAGGTTTCAAGGACCATACAAAGTAGTTAAGAAAGTAGGCTCGCTGAACTATGTGATTGAAACCTCTGATAGACGCAAGCCGAACGAGTTGGTTCATGTAAACATGCTGAAAGGTTATCATGAAACGACCCCCGCGGAGGTCGGTGCAGTCACGAAAACTGATGAGGTAGAGAAGAGTGTTGAGGAGGACACAGAGCGTTTTGAAAAGATAAGTATAATACCCACCAGACTAGAGAACTCAGTTATTCTAGCCAACCTTGCTGATAAAGTCAATCATTTAGAGCCTGAACAAAGAGAGCAGTTAACACAGCTCATTAAACGGCATACAGATTTATGTCCAGATGTTCCAAGGAGGTGTAAAGGAACAGAGCATGATGTCATCGTTACCTCGAACCAGCCTATTAAACAATCCCCTTATCGGATGAATTTGGAAAAGAGCAAGCCAGTAGAAAAAGAAATTGAGCATATGCTAGCTGCTGGTATAATTCGTGAATCCTTTTCTGCGTGGGCCTCTCCCTGCGTGGTAGTACCGAAACCGGACGGTACCATAAGATTCTGTACCGATTACAGAAAGGTGAATGTTGTCACGCAGACAGATGCTTACCCTATCCCTAGGGTGGACGATTGCATTGATAAAATGGGGAAAGCGAGGTACACCACTAAGATTGACTTGTTAAAGGGATACTGGTGCGTTCCTTTAACGGACAGGGCTCGAGAAATTTCAGACTTTTTCACCCCATCCGAGTTTTACGAGTACAACGTCTTGCCGTTCGGAATGAAAAATGCACCACGGACATTCCAGAGGATGATTGACATGGTGATAAAAGGGTTAACAAATACCAAGACCGATATTGACGATGTGGTAGTTTGGAATGACACCTAGGATGAGCACATTGAGGCTGTAGAAAACCTGTTCAAAAGAATGTCTGCAGCACAACTTACAGTGAACCTTGCAAAGAGTGAATTTGGGCATGCCACAATCACCTACTTGGGGTATGTGGTAGGGCAGGGGCAGTTGGCTCCTGTGCAGGCAAAAGTACAGGCTATTTCTGAGGTTCCTCTACCAACAAATAAGAGAGCCTTGAGAAGTTTTTTGGGCATGGTGGGGTACTATCGAAAATTTTGTAAGAACTTTGCTGATATCGCCCTCCCGCTTACAAAACTCCTACAGAAGGAAGAAAAATTTGAGTGGAACAATTCTTGTCAGGATGCTTTTGACAAGTTAAAAACCATACTGTGCCATCACCCTGTGTTAAAGGCACCTGACTTGTTAGAACCTTTCTCCCTGGCGACTGATGCAAGTGATGAGGCTGCAGGGGCAGTCCTATTGCAGAAAGCAGGGGATGGGGTGGAACACCCGGTAGTATATTTCTCTCGGAAGTTCAATGGGCACCAGAGGAATTACTCTACCGTAGAAAAAGAATTATTGGCACTTGTTTTGGCAATGCAACATTTTGAAGTGTACATTTGTTCAGCACAAAGACCTTTAATTGTTTATTCAGATCACAACCCTTTGGTATTCCTGGCTAACATGAAAAATAAAAACAGGAGATTATTAAATTGGAGTCTGATGCTACAAGAGTTTGATATTCAGATGCAACATATTAAAGGAAGTGACAATGTAATCGCTGACTGTTTATCTAGATGCTAAGTGAAGGTATATCTGTATTGCTTTATAGTTAAGAACACTTCTGTATTTTTTTTTGCTAAACTCTGTAATCCTGTAAAACGCTGTACTAGTTAATGTTCCCCTTTGGTGAAAATTCCTAGAAGGTTGGGAGTGTTACGAAGGATGAACAGCTTTGATGGGCAGAAGAGTGCAGGGTTGTCCATGTCCCCCTCCCCTGGGAGAATTACAAACCGTTACCTTTGCCAGGCTGCAAATGAGAGAGAAAGAGATGGAACAAAAACATACTTGGTCTGGAACATTTGCTTCAGATAAGGGAGAGATAACACCGGGTGGAGAGAGACTTGTTGACCCACCATATTATGACTCCTGTAAGACTTATGGCTCCGGAGAGGGCTGTTTACTTGGTACTATTCTGTTCATTAAAATTCCTCAGTGGACAGCCGGAGTGGGCTGGTTTGATGGGCTAAGCCATTCAAAACTGATTGACACCTGAGACCCAGTGAGTAGGGATAAAAGTGAGGTCTGGGGAGACACCCCTCAGACGCACCAAGAGACACACTAGTGAGCACTGCTTAAGTGTTGGAACCCACGAGAAAGTGTGGGGCATCGGAGACCGAACGAAGGATCGGTCAATTTTAACTCATAGTGTTTATAGCGAGGCCGGTGGGGGCTTGTGTGTGTGTCCACACTTGCCTGCGTGACGAGTCCACCATAGAAGAACGGTCTAGCTAAAGGACAGAGGGGTCATACCTGAATGGCCAGAACAACACATCGACGGATCAAGAACGTAAAGGAAGGTTTGACTGGCTGTCACTGTTTGCTCGCTCTCTCTCTTTCCCTCTCTCTCTCCAACCATTACAACACATCGACCAACAACTACCTCAGCCTGTATGAACAGAACTGAACTTTATATTCACATATGACAATTCATTATCCCCTAGACATCGATAGAGCTTGTTTATTATTGATTATTATTATACCCACACTTTTAGGTTTAGTATTGCTAACGTGTATTATCTGTATATTTGCATTGTTGATATTGATTTGTATATTTTACTAATAAACACTGTTTTGATAATAGTACCAGACTCCAACGGATACTTCTATCTTTTCTGGTAAGACACTCAGTTACGGGGTACGTAACTCTATATTATAAGTAGATCCTAATAAAGGTAGTTTTAACATCAAAAACAGACTCCAAGTGTAGTTTATTGCTGCTGGTTCGTGTCTAAAGCGTTGCGATTCATAACAAAACTGCGGCCTGCGTCCGGGATATGAACAAATTTGGGGACGTATTGATTTATTATTGATTTCATTGGGGAAATCCCTTTTGATTGATTTGTGTGTGGAAAATCAGCAGCAATGGATGCTGACAGATGTCTGGAAGCACCAACCTCTGAGGCATTAGAGGACGCCAGAACTTTTGAGTTGTTGAGTATTGCCAAAAGGTTAAAACTTAATAAGGTGACATTGACAATCAGGAGGGCACAGATGTGTTTAAAGTGGAGGAGTTGGAGGTGTTTCCTGCAAGTAAACCTAGTGAGCTTGAGCTCCAGTACAAGTGAGAAAAATTAAAGATGGAGGCTGCGGAAAGGCAGAGGCAGTTTGAGGCTAGAGAGGCACAAAAGCAGAGAGAAGAGGCAAAAAAAGCAGAGGGAGGAAGCAGAAAGACAGAGGCTGTTCGAGCAGGAAAAGATAGAGGGATTTCAGCAAAGGGGTCGAGTGTTAGACTCTGGTGATAAGTTTGAGGCTAGCCAGGAAGTTAAATTGGTACCTCCATTTGACGAGGCAGAGGTTGATAAATACTTCCAGCATCATCTTTCGAGAAGTTTCTGTCCCTCTCTCTCTCTCTCTCTCATCGCTCTGGACGCCTCCCCCTCTCTCTCTCATAATAGCAGCAGAGTTCATGGGGTCTATTTTGGACCCCGTTACTAAGTAGGGTTACCCCTAACACCCCGAATAAGAGCTTCCAAAAGAGTAGCAGGGATCACCAGGGTAAACCAGAAATTAAAGCTGGGACTAGTGCAAGAGTAAGGATGAAGGGAAACAGTTGAAGGAGAAATATTCTAATCTTACTTGTTACTGTTGCCAGAAAGCTGGTCATAAGATGGCTATTTGTTCCATCCTGAAGAGGAAAAACGAAAAGAAGGCAGTCCCAAATGCCGGTGTTCAGTATGTTGAAGCACCTATAAACCCATAGTGTTTTGAACATTCTGTTAAGGCTCAGATAAGGACTGAGAGGTCTGACCGAGTTAAGAAGCGATTCGACCATTTTATGTCAGATGGATTTGTATTAGTAAAGGAGGGGTCAACCCCGGTACCAGTGAAAATTCTTCGAGTTACTGGGGCTTCTCAGTCACTTATATTAGACAGTGTTCTAAAGTTTGGTGATGCATTGGGCTTCTCAGTCACTTATATTAGACAGTGTTCTAAAGTTTGGTGATGCATTGATGCAGCATGGTTTCTGTGCCATTGTACAAGGTAACTTTACTGTCAGGGTTGGTTTCGGGACCTGTTAAAATCGGATTGTGCTCCAGTTTACCGGTGGAAGATGCTACTTTGCTGTTAGGGGATGACCTGGCAGATGGTAACGTTGTTCCTGCAGTGCAGTTGACAACTAAGCCAACCACTGACGACCCACAGATGGATTTTAACATTTATCCTTCCTGCCCAGTAACTCGAAGTATGGCTAAAAAGTCTGCCGACGCAGACGGTCTGTGCAGCTTGATTCTGATACCCATGATAGCCATTGAGAGTTAGGGGGCAAAAGTTTAAGGGAAACACGAGGGGGTATTTCTTTACTCAGAGAGTGATAGCTGTGTGGAATGAGCTTCCTGTAGAAGTAGTAGAGGCCAATTCAGTTGTGTCATTTAAGGTAAAATTGGATAGGTATATGGACAAGAAAGGAGTGGAGGGTTATGGGCTGAGTGCGAGTAGGTGGGACTAGGTGAGATTAAGAGTTCGGCACGGACTAGGAGGCCTGTTTCCGTGCTGTGATTGTTATATGTTATAGCCAAAATCGGGATTCAGGTTATGATGACTTGTCAGGGACTTTACTGCCTTCATTGTTTCAACAGGATTCCGGTAGTAAGTCTGATGAGAAAGATTTATCCCTGTCAAGGAAGGAGTTTATAGCAGAACAGAACCCAGACCCTGAGATTGAAGCTTTGAAAATCAGCTCTCTCAGATGATGAGATCAAGAAAATGCCAGTAGGGTATTATCTCAAGGATGGAGTGTTAATGAGGAAGTGGAGGCCACCTGCTATAGAAGTGAGTGAGGCATGGACAATTGTTCACCAAGTTGTAGTTCCTACAGTTTATAGGACTGAAATTTTAACCATGGCCCACAGTATGGCTTTAGGTCGACATTTTGGAGTGAATAAAACTGTAAACAAGATTATGAAATAATTTTACTGGCCGAATTTGAGGAAAGATGTTGTGACCCTCTGCAGAACCTGTCACATTTATCAAGTTGTGGGTAAACCTAATCAGGTCACCCCAGTGGCCCCACTCTGGCCTATACCTGCATTCAGTGAACCCTTTTCAACATTTATAGTGGATTGTGATGGCCCATTGCCAAAGACTAAAGCTGGCCATCAGTATCTGCTAACTATTATGTGTACTGCATCCAGATTCCCAGAGGCAATACCTCTCAGCAATATTAAAGCTAAAACTGTGGCGAAGGCTCTTACCAAGCTTTATACTTTATTTGGTTTGCCTAAAGAAATCCAGTCTGAACAAGGAAGTAACTTTACATCTGGATTATTCCAGGAGGTAGTTTATGAACTGGGAGCTAAACAAGTTATATTGTCTGCATACCATCCGGAATCACAGGGTGCTGTAGAAAATTTTCATTCTACCCACAAAACAATGATTAGGACATACTGTGTTGAAAATGGAAAAGACTGGAATGAAGGAATACATTTGTTTTTGTTCGCAGTCAGAGAGTTGGTCCAGGAATCACTGGACTTTAGTCCATTTGAACTGGTATTTGGTCATAGAGTGAGAGGACCTTTGACCTTGTTAATGGAACAGTGGATTGATGGAGATGTACATATTAACTTGTTAGGCTATGTTTTGAATTTCAAAAATATATTACACCAATCCTGTAGAGAAAACTTAATGATTTCTCAAGACAAAATGAAGTGTTGGTTTGATAAACAGGCTCGCGAAAGAAAATACCAGGTGAAATTCAATAGACCGCATGAAATAATATCTCAAATTAATAATCTGAATTATGTTATTAAAACACCCGACCAACGTAAACTAACACAGGTGGTACACATAAATATAATAAAGCCTTAATTTGACAAGCAGGCACCATCTGTGAGTGTTGTTAAAACATATGAAGCTGGCAACCCTGAGAATGAAGGATTTGACTCTTCTGAGAATTTTCACAAGCCAAACGTGGTCCCAGTTAGGCTAATGAACTCGGTTGTTCCAGAAAACATTGATAACAAGTTGGCCCATCTGCAGCCAAAGCAACAACAACAGCTGAAGGAATTAATTCTGAAGTTTAAAGATTTATTTCCGGATATTCCCAAGCAAACCACGGTCGCAGTACATGATGTAGATATTGGTCAAGCGAAACCTATTAAACAAAACCTATATCGCATGAACGTAGAAAAGTGTAAATTGGCTGAGCAAGAAATTGAATATATGCTGGAAAATGGTATTATTAGTCCTTCAGCATCAGATTGGTGTCACCATGCGTTATTGTGCCTAAACCTAATGGTAGTGTTAGATTTTGCACTGATTATAGGAAGGAAAATGCAGTAACAAAAACAACGATAAGGTTGGAATAGCTAATTTCTTACAAAGATAGATCTGTTGAAAGGGTATTGGTGTGTTCCATTGACGGACAGAGGTAGAGAAATTTCTGCATTTGTGACACCATCTGGTTTGTGTGAATACAATATCTTAATTAAAAAATGCTCCAGGAACATTCCAGAGAATGATTGATTTTGTAATTCGAAGATTAGAACACACAGATGCCTATATTGATGACTTAGTCACAGGGAGTGACACTTGGGACGAGCATATCTCTGCAGTAGAGAAGCTGTTTGACAGGCTTTCCCAGGCCAGCCTTACAGTTAACTTGGCTGAGAGTGAATTTGGCAATGACACTGTGACCTGTCTTGGCTATGTTGTTGGGCAAAGCAATTTGGCTCCTGTTCGGGCAAAAGTCCAGGCAATTTCTCAAGTTCCAATTCTGACTGCTGAGAAGGCTCTTAGAAGGTTTCTGGGAATGGATGGATATTATCGTAAGTTCTGTAAGAACTTTGCTGCTATCGCTCTGCCTCTGACCAATCTCCTGAAGAAGGGTGAAAAGTTTGTTTGGACCGAGCCTTGTCAGGAGGCATTTGATCGATTGTTATCAGTATTTCAGATTAGGCCAATCAATGTAGTGCTGTCAGCAAATTTAATTAGCAGATTGGAGCTGTGGGTGGCAACACAAGTCATGTGTGCACAGAGAGTAAAGGAGGGGGCAAAAGAGACAACCCTGTGGGTTATGTGTCCTGAGGGTCAGAGAGACAGAGGAGATGGAACCCACTCTTACTACCTGCCGGCTATCTGACAGGAAGTCCAGGATCCAGCTACACAAGGCAGGGTGAAGGCCGAGGACTCTGAGCTTCTTGTCGATACTTCATGCCTTTGTATGGCTACTGCCCTGCCATATATGTATGGAACTGCAGAGAACTTTGGAGAACAGAGAACATCAGAGAAACAAGCCTCCACTCCATAGACTCTTCCTACACTTCCCCTCCCTCGGAAAAGCAGGCCATGTACTCAAAGATCCTCACAACCTGGACATTTTTGCAGCAAACCCGCTCCCACATTGACGGAGAGATGCAAAAGCCTTAAAGTGCGTAACACCAGGCTGAAGGACGGCTTCCTGTCTGCAGTTATAAGCCAAATGAATGATAAAATGGACTCGCACTCACAATGTAACTCGACGTGACCCTGCACCATATGTCTATCTGCACTGCACTTTCTCTGCAGCCATAATGCTTAGTTACAGTGAGTGTTTTGTCGTATATCAGCTCAATGTACTGTTGTAATGTATCGATCTGTGTGGATGGTACGTCAGACAAGATTTTCACTGTGTCTCAGTACGTAATAAGAATAAACAAATACCCCGTTTTAATTGTGTGGAAATGTTAGACACACTGAGCTTCTGCTCTGGAACCGCAGAAGGAAACAGAACTGTTGTCATTTCTGAGGAATGCAAAAAAATAGAAAAGGCTTCAATCTCACATTACGATCTGCAGTAACTGGGATCAGGTGACCGGTGGTGGGTCTCCCATATCAATATCAGAATCAGGTTTAATAGCACCGGCATATGTCATGAAATTCGTTGTCTCTGCGGCAGCAGTAGAACCTAATTCATAACCATAGATTTTAACAATTGTGATTTAATATAATAATATGAATATTACATAGTTAAATTATATAAATAGTACGAAATGAAGAAAAAACGATGTAATAAACTATTTTTATTGTGTGGAACTATTTGACTGACTGGGTTGTTGCTTTGGAAGTAGTGGAGTGAAGCTTAACTAAACTGTACATATTTATGAGAAGCGCAGAGAAATGGAAGAGACTAAATTCTCACATAAATGGGTCAGACACCCAGAAACATTGGCAGCACTTCAGCAGATAAAAACAATGAAATGAAACATGCTGAAAATATTGCAGAAAAAAAACATACTGTCCACCCACAACGAGAGGACGTGACCGATCCGGATCTCACTGCCTTGTCTGAACGGGCGAAAGATGTAGAGCAGTGACCCGCAGATGCTGCAAATCTGTGAAAAACGTGAACAGGAAACGGGATCACGTGACAGGATTGTTACCCCACCCCAGGCAATGACTCCAGCTACCCACTACACTGTGGAAAGAAGCAAACTTGCCTCTCAGATCTCCTCTCACCTTAAATGCATCAGACATTTCAACTCCCAGGACAAATATATCGTCTGTCCACTCTATCTATTCCTCCCGTAATCTGATAAACGTCCATCCAGTCTCACCCCAGCCTGCTCCGCTCTGGAGAAAACAACACAAGATTGTCCAGCCTCTCGTTATAGCTCATGCCCTCTAATACAGGCAGTATCTGGTAAACCTCTTCTGCGCCCTCTCCAAAGCCCCGCCATCCCTCCGAGAATGGGGACGACCAGAACTGTATGAAACACTCCAGATGTGGTCTAACTAGCTTTATAAAACTGTGTTACGAACGATAACGTTTTAGAAACGAACCAGCAGCAATAGAGTTCACACTGGAGTCTGGTTTTGATGTTAAAACCTCTCTCTTTATTAGTATCTACTTATAATATAGAAACTTAAACGAAATAAAGTTAACAGTGTTAAGTGTATATATGTGTAAATATAACTCCCAGACTATCGAGCTTGAGGGAACAAAGCTCAGAATCTTGAGATGGTAAAGTAGGAAAGTTCAGTAATCCACGGAATAAATGATCGTCGGGAGATATTTGTGATCCAGGGTGGAACGTAGAGAAAAGGCCGTTACTTCAAAATAACCGTCGACGAAGTTCTTATCCGTTGAATCGTCCACATACGAGTTTTCAGCGAAAGTGACCTGTCACAGGAATACCGTCTTCCAGCGGTTACCACACAACCTTCCCAGGCAAGGGTTAATACAAGATATTCCGAAACCCACTCCTATGGATTATACGAAGTGACAGCCACACACATTCGTTGTGGTTCCATGTACCGATGATCAACCCACTCTTGTGGGCATAGGAGAGTTCCAAGCCTCAGATGCGACTAACTGAAGCGATCAGCTTTTCCAGTCTCTCTCTCTCTCTCTCTCTCTCTCTCTCTCTCTCTCTCACACACACACACACACACACACACACACACACACACACACACACACACACACACACACACACACACACACACACACACACACACACACACCTGGCTGACTGCCTGTCTGCAGATCGCTCTCTCTCTCTTATGGTTCAGTCCACAGTCAGCGCTGTCAGCCTGTGACTTACGTCATAGTCCCGCCTCCTCACGCCGGCGCTCTTAAAGAAACAGGCACAGTACGACCGCAGGCTCGTCACAGCCGCAACACAACTTCCCGACTTTTGAACTCAATGCTTCAACTAATAAAGACAACCATGCCCTTTGCCCTCTTAACCTCCCAGTCAATCTGTGCAGTCTCTTTCAGGGAGCGATGAACTTGGAGTCTAAGATCCCTCTGATCATCAACACTGTTCAGGGTTTTGCATTTAACAGTATACTGTCTCATACATTCGACCTACCGAGCTGCCAAGATGATCATCACTAATCAAATCTCAATGAGATTTCTCAGGTCCTGTTGAATTTATTGCCAAGTGCACAAGTACGGGAAGGTACAGGTACAGAGAAACACTGAGTTGTGACAGCATCACAGGCAAGTACATTCAGATAACACACGGAACACAAATTATACGATTCTCTGTCAGTAACAATCTATAAATATGTTTATGTTAATAACGATATATAAAATACATTGTGTCATGATCAATATTAAAATGTGCATTTTGTGTCAATAACAGACTTGGAAATGTTGAATTTGGTCCCTGTCTCCATTCCTCCTGAAATCCACAACCAGCTCCTGTGTTTTTGTCACAATGAGGGAGAGGTTGTTTTCTTGACACCACTGTGATGACTTCTTCTCTGCAGGCTGCCTCGTTATTATTTGAGATTAGGCCAGTCAGTGTAGTGTCGTCAGCAAATTTAATTAGCAGATTGGAGTTGTGGGTGGCAACGGAAGTCATGGGTGCACAGAGAGTAAAGGAGGGGGCAAGGAGACAACCCTGTGGGTTATGTGTGCTGAGGGTCAGAGAGACAGAGGAGATGGAGCCCACTCTTACCAACTGCCGGCGATCTGACAGGAAGAGCAGGATCCAGCTACACAAGGCAGGGTGAAGGCCGAGGACTCTGAGCTCCTTGTCGATACTTCACGGCTTCGTACGGCCACTGCTCTGTCAATGACTGCAAGGAACTGCAGAGAACATCAGAGAAACAGGCCTCCCCTCCATGGACTCTTCCTACACTTCCCCTGCCTCGGAAAAGCAGGCCATGTACTCAAAGATCCTCACAACCTGGACATTCTTGCTGCAAACCCGTTCCCCCATCGGGGAAGAGATACAAAAGCCTTAAAGCGCGAACCACCCGGCTCAAGGACGGCTTCCTGTCTGTGATTAGAAGCCAAATGAATGATAAAATGTACTCGGCCTCACAATGTAACTCGACGTGACCCTGCACCATATGTCTATCTTCACTGCACATTCTCTGCAGCCATAATGCTTTGTTACTGTTATTGTTTTGTCGTTTTCCGTTTTTTTCATTTTTATAAATTTTTTATAGGTACATAATCTTCTACAGATATAAATTTATACAAAACTTCAATAGATTAATATGTATACAATTAATAAAGCTGAAAGAACTGATCGTAAAATATAATATTGGAAATATATATATAAAAGGGAAAAAAAGAACCCCTTCTAACTAGGAAAAAAAAACACTAACTACATAAGTAACACACATTTGACCATCATCTAAATATGAAAATAAGAAACATCAACCGTCATTTCATATTTATAAAAAAATAAAATTGGAAGGAAACCATATAACGTAATTCAAATTAAATGATAATATTTGGCAAAAGAACCCCAACTTCCCTCAAAATCAAATAGAGGATCAAAAGTTCTACTTCTAATTTTTTCCAAACTAAGACATAACATTCCTTGCGAAAACCATTCAATTAATGTAGGAGAAGAAATATCTTTCCATTTTAATGAAATAGCCGTTCTTGTCAGTAGTGTAACAAATGAAATTACAGGTAGATCTGAAGATGAAATACCCTGAATATGATGTGGAACTATTCCAAATAGATAGAGTAGGAAATATTTCAGATAGTCTCTCCTTTGTTAAATAATAATCGTGAACAATTTTAAATTGAATGAAACAATGGTTGGCACATACAGAAGAAGAATTTACGTTTTTCAAAACTCGAAGCCAATCTTCATTAACAAAGGTTAAGTTCTCTCTCACAATATTGTTTAATATTTAGTGATACGTTCTCTTTTTGTAATAAAAATAAATTATAAATTCTGCTAATGGAATCTTTCACTAAGGGATTCAATTTCAAAATGATATCGAACAAATCAGATTCTTGTAAATATGGAAACTTAGGTAAACATTGTTGTAAAAAATGTTTCACCTGAACGTATTGCAAAAAATGTGTATGAGCAAGAGAAAATTTATTAGTTAACTCTTCAAAGGATCCTTTTATTTTTCCATAGGAGAAAAAATGGGGTCAGTTGTTGAAGGTTTAAATGAAAAGTTTCGATATAAAAACTAGACAACTTAAATTGTTTAAAATTTTTTAAAAAACGAAACTGAACCCAAATCCGTAGGGGTTGTTTAATAACCGGGTAAAGATTTAAATTTGGAATTTTAGAGAGCTGTAAAGGTAATGGAGCTCCTAAAATTTAAGTTAAATAAAATTGTTTCAGAACTTTTAATTCCAAATCAACCCATAATGATTTTTGGTTATTATCAACCCAATATAACCAAAAACATAATTGTCTAATATTCACAGCCCACTAATACCGTCTTAAATTAGGAAGTTCAAGTCAACCATTTTTTTAGATTTTTGTAAATGATACTTATTAATTCTTGGACTTTTATTGTTCCAAATAAAGGAAGAAATAAGAGAGTCAATTTGATCGAAAAAATTTAGTTAAAAAGATAGGTATATTTTGGAAAATATATAAAAATCTAGGTAAAATCATCATTTTCTCAGCGTGAATACGACCTATTAAAGAAAAAATACGTGGATTCCATCTAGAAAATAGTTGTTTCATGGAGTCCATTAAAGGAACTACATTCGCTTCATAGAGATCTTTATGTTTTTTAGTAATTATAATACCTAAATATCTAAAGGTATTAACAATTCTAAAAGGAATATCATTATATATACTAACAGTGACATTTAATGGAAACAATTCACTTTTATTCAAGTTAAGTTTATATCCTGAAAGTTTACTAAAATCTTTAAGTGCTTCCAAAAGATTAGGAATTGATTCCTCAAGATTTGAAATAAAAACCAAAAGATCATCTGCATAAAGAGAAATCTTTATGGTTTATGGTTCCATTCATAGAGATACCGAGAATATTTTTAGCTTCACGTAGTGTTATAGCTAAAGGCTCCAATACAAGATTAAATAATAAAGGGGTTAATGGACATCCCTGTCTAGTGCCACGAGAAACTGAGAAAAAAGAAGAGCTGCAGTTATTAGTAATGACAAGCTCAAGGACGGCTTCCTGTCTGGTTTATAATCCAAATGAATGATAAAATGGTCTCGGCCTCACAATGTAACTCGACGTGACCCTGCACCATATGTCTATCTGCACTGCACTTTCTCTGCAGCCATAATGCTTTGTTACAGTTATTGTTTTGTCGTATTTCAGCTCAATGTACTGTTGCAATGTATCGATTTGTGTGGATGGTACGTCAGGGAAGATTTTCACTGTAGCTCAGTACGTGATGATAATAAACAAATTCCCCATTTTAATTGTGTGGAAATATTAGACAGACTGAGCTTCTGCTCTGGAACCACAGAAGAAAACTGAACTGTTGTCATTTCTGAGGAATGCAAGTAACTAGAAAAGGCTTCAATCTCTCATTATGATCTGCGGTAACTGGGATCAGGTGACCGGTGGTGGGTCTCCCATATCAATATCAGAATCAGGTTTAATAGCACCGGCATATGTCATGAAATTCGTTGTCTCTGCGGCAGCAGTAAAACCTAAATGATAACCATAGATTTTAACAATTATGTTTTAATATAAGAATATAAATATTACATAGTTAAATTATATAAATAGTACAAAATTTAAAAAACGATGTAATAATCTATTTTAATTGTGTGGAACTATTTGACTGACTGGGTTGTTGCTTTGGAAGTAGTGGAGTGAAGCTTAACTAAACCGTACACATTTATGAGAAGCTCAGAGAAATAGAAAAGGCTAAATTCTCACATAAGTGGGTCAGACACCTAGAAACATTGGCAGCACTTCAGCAGGTAAAAACAGTGAAATGAAACATGCTGAAAATATTGCAGAAAAAAAAACATATTGTCCACTACAACGAGAGGACGTGACAGATCCGGATCTCACTGCCTTGTCTGAACGGGGAAAGATGAAGCTACACGTACACTTAGAGCAGTGAGTGACCCGCAGATGCTGCAGATCTGCGGAAAATGTGTACAGGAAACGGGATCACGTGGCCGCTTTCTTCTCCCACCCCCAGACAGATGTCCAGTTACCCACTACTCCGTGGAAAGAAGCAAAATTCCCGCTCACATCTCCTCTCACCTTAAATGTATTAGACATTTCAACCCCCATGAAAAATATATCGTCTGTCCACTCGATCTATTCCTCTCTTAATCTTATAAACGTCCATCCAGTCTCACCCCAGCCTGCGCCGCTCTGGAGAAAACAACACAAGTTTGTCCAGCCTCTCGTTATAGCTCATGCCCTCTAATCCAGGCAGTATCCTGGTAAACCTCTTCTGCGCCCTGTCCAAAGCCTCGACATCCCTCCGAGAATGGGGGCGACCAGAACTGTATGAAACACTCCAGATGTGGTCTAACTAGTTTTATAAAACTGTGTTTCGAACTTAAACTTTTTAGAAACGAACCAGCAGCAATAGAGTTCACACTGGAGTCTGGTTTTGATGTTAAAACCACTCTCTTTATTAGTATCTACTTATAATATAGTAACTTAACGAATTAAAGGAAAGTTAACAGTGTTAAGTGTATATATGTGTAAATATAATTCCCAAACTATCCAGACTGAGGGAACAAAGCTTAGAGTCTTGAGATGGCAAAGTAGGAAAGTTCAGTAATCCACGGAATAAATGATGGGAGAGAGATATTTGTGATCCAGGGTGAAACGTAGAGAAAAGGCCGTTACTTCAAAATAACCGTCGACGAAGTTCTTATCCGTTGAATCCGTCCACATACGAGTTATCAGCGAATGTGACCTGTCATGGAATACCGTCTTCCAGGGGTTATCACACAGACATACCCAGGCAAGGGTTAACACAAAATATTCCAAAACCCACTCCTATGGATTATACGAAGTGACAGCCACACACATTCGTTGTGGTTCCGTGTACCGATGATCAACCCACTCTTGTGGGCATAGGAGAGTTCCAAGCCTCAGCTGCGACTAACTAAAGCTATCAGCTTTTCTAGTCTCTCTCTCTCTCTCTCTCTCTCTCTCTCTCTCTCTCTCTCTCTCTCTCTCTCTCTCCCTCCCTCCCTCCCTCCCTCCCCCTCCCTCCCCCGACTGCCTGTCTGCAGATCGCTCTCTCTCTCTCTCTTATGGTTCAGTCCACAGTCAGCGCTGTCAGCTTGTGACTGACGTCATAGTCCCGCCTCCTCACGCCGGCGCTCTTAAAGAAACAGTCACAGTACGACCGCAGGCTCGTAACAGCTGCAACACAACTTCCCGACTTTTGAACTCAATGCTTCAACTAATAAAGACAACCACGCCATTTGCCTTCTTAACCACCTGATCAATCTGTGCAGTCTCTTTCGAGTTACGAGCAGGAGGAGGAAGAGGAACCAAACCAGCAGGATGTGGCTATAAATGAAAGATGAGAAACATTTGGAAACTGGTTAATTGAAAAACAAAATGGTTAATTTCTACAAAACATTGCAGGTAATCAGCAGATCAGGCAGCAAATGTGGAGAGGAATAAATGGGCAGCATTTAATCCGAGCCCCTTCAGCATGTCTAGGCTGTGTACTCCTCTGCTTAGTTGCTGCCTGAACTGCAGAGCTCCTTCAGTATTGTGTGTGTGTGCGTCTTTGTATTTCCAGCAACTGCAGAATCTCTTTTGATTCACATCTGCATTTGTAAGAGGATTGTACTTTGGCATTAGATACACGAAATGCCTGTTGATATTTAGTGTATCGTTTATGGGAGCTGCTTTCTGCGTTAAGAAAGCTGCTGAGTTTTCTACACACAAAAAAAACTAAGATATGGACATGGAACAGGTGCTTGCAGAAATTTTTAATGGCACCATGATTACCCATAAAGCCGCGCGATTAAAATTTCTCTGCCGTTTGAAGCACCGATCAAATGCGCAGGCGCAGGGTTGCTGCCGTCTCCGATAACTACGCATGCGCGCAGTATACAAAATGTCGGGAGGAGCGGAAAGGTAAGGGCTTTTTCGACTCTAATTGAGTGACAATTGCTGTGAGAACCGGAGACTGTAGCCCGCAAACTCGGCACAGGCAGGTCTTTTTCCTCTCTCTCAGCCCCACGATCCGTACGCGGGCCCCGGGGAGCTTCCGGCTAATCAGGGAACGGGAGCAGATAGATCTCACAGACAGAGCTGAGCTCCAGCTATCTGAATGCAAGGATTAGGAATTCGGAAAAAAGAGAACAAAATCTTTCTATCAGCTGTTGAGAAAATCACCTTTCCTCTATCTCCAACCGCAGCAAGAGAATATCTGCAGCTGCTGTACATCCAAGCAACACAGACAAAATGACGGAGGAACTCAGCATTAGTACTCTTTCCCATAGATGCTGTCCGGCCTGCAGAGTTCCTCCAGCATTTTGTGTGTGTTGTTTGCTCCGCCTGCTCTTGCTCTGGACTTTTCTGCCCATGAGAACATGTTCTGTCCAATTCTCTCTGGGCACATAATGATATCAAACACTGGGCTTTCACATCACAAATGTGCCAGACTCCAATGAGACAGAGTACTGCCCTTCCCTTCATATTCGTTGGCATTGTCATCACCGAGTTCTTCACTGTCCGTAACTTGAGGGAGGGTTCAGGGGAAATATTTATGTACAGTACAGAAACTGGTGTGACCTGTGTGTATTGTGGTAATGCAAAAGTTGTTGGATAATTTGCAAGTGGGAAGAAGAGGAGTGATATTTGGAAGTACAACTTTTTGAAGCACCATTTAGCAAGAAAATTGCATACAGTGATATGCAAAAGTTTGGGCACCCCTGGTCAAAATTTCTGTTCCTGTGAATAGCTAAACGAGTAAAATGATGACTTGATTTCCATCCTCTTTTCATCTTCAGCTTTTTTACAGATGGTGCGATGTGTGCTTCAAGAACTTACTGGTATTGAATTGAATTAATTTTTCCCTCTACCAGTGAAACGTTCCCCGTGCCACTGGCTGCAACACAAGCCCAAAGCATGGTCGATCCATCCCCATGGTTAACAGTTAGAGAGGTGTTCTTTTCATGAAATTCTGCACCCTTTTTTTTCTCCAAACATACTTTGCTCATTGTGGCTAAAAAGTTCTTTTTTTAACTTCATCAGTCCACAGGACTTGTTTCCAAAATGCATAAGGCTTGTTTAGATAACACACACAAAATGCTTGTGGAACACAGCAGGCCAGGCAGCATCTATAGGGAGAAGCACTGTCGACGTTTCAGGCCGAGACCCTTCGTCGTTTCGCTTGTTTAGATGTTCCTTTGCAAACTTCTGACGCTGAATTTTGTGGCAAGGGCACAGTAAAGGTTTTCTTCTGATGACTCTTCCATGAAGGTCATATTTGTACAGGTGTCCCTGCACAATAGATCAGTGCACCACCACTTCAGAGTCTGCTGAATATTACTGAAGGTCTTTTGCAGTCAAACAGGGGTTTTGATTTCCCTTTCTAGCAATCCTACAAGCAGTTCTCGCAGAAGGATTTCTTGGTCTTCTAGACCTCAACTTGACCTCCACTGTACCTGTTAACTGCCATTTCTTAACTACATTACGAACTGACGTAATGGCTACCTGAAAATGCATTGCTATCTTCTTATAGTCTTCTCCTGCATCATGCATTTTAATTTTCAGAGTGCTAGGCAGGGGCTTAGAGGAGTCCATGGCCTCTGATTGTTGGGACAAGGTTTGTGAAGTCAGGGTATTTATAAAGTTTTGAAATTTGCAACACCTGGCTTTTTCTGATGAAGATTGTGAACAAGCATAGCCCTAACAAGCTAATTAAGGTCTAAGACCTTGGTAAAAATTATCTGACAGCTCAAATCTCTTGGGGTTCCCAAACTTTTGCAGGGTGCTCCTTTCCTTTTTTTCCACTCTGAAATTGTAAAAACAAAAATAATACCGTAGATGTCGGATTATAAGCCGCTACTTTTTTCCCACATTTTGAACAGCTTTGAACACTGCGGCCTTTACTACGGTGCGGCTAATGCATGATTTTTTTTCATGCCGCCAAAAACATTTTGCCTCGTAACAGTAGACCAATAAAACTGATGAGTAGTTCACAGAGGTCCAATGAAATTGTACGATAAATCAAGCGCACTTTCACAATTAAATTATTGTAAATCAGTCATTTGTACTCACCCTCATCAACATGGAAAACACTCGAAGAAAAGCATTGTGCTGCCTTTATGGCAGTTATTTAGTTTATAATATTTTCACTTAGTAATTCATTTGTTAGTATTTTCTAGTTAAAGTTAGAAGTGTTTTAACTATATTTGTTTTCTGTACTACATCCCGGGATGCTCTGACGTCACATCCGGTTTCGCCGCGTCTTGTGGGAAATACCGGTTTGCGATAAACGGGAAGGTGGGGGCGAGCGGCATTAGACCCGAGCGAACGCTGCTTTTAAGTTAAAGGCGATCAATAACTTTTCCTGGTAGGCTGCAGTATATATATTTTTTACCAGTCGTTAGGAGATATTGGAATGTTGTTCAGTAAAAAAGTATACGCAACGTAATTTGTGTGTTACCGATACGTATGTATATTTAAAAGTAGCCGCGTTACAGGCACGGTTCGAAAAAAAGCATTTGCAATATGTATTTGTTTATGTTACCATACGGATTTAATTAAAAGTTAAAAAATCCTCACGTGTAATATCTTTCTGTGTAAATATCTCATATTACAACGTGGGACACCTGCGGCCGAAAATCCGGTGCCGCTTGTACAAGTACAAAATTGATTTTCTTTCTAAAATTAGAGCCAGCGGCTTTTAATCAGGTGCGCTCTGTAGTGCGAAATCTACGGTACACTAATCTTGCTTAATATGTTGAAAAGAATGTTTCATCTTTAACTTTATGACTTTTGGAGATCAGTTCATCTTCCACTCAGTTAACTATTAAGAATAACAGAAATTTTGACCGGGGTGCCCAAACTTTTGCCTACCAATGTATATACGGTGTGCAAAAGCACTGGCGAGAAAATCCTTCAGTACTGCTACAGGCCTGTTACATAGGCTGTGTGAGAGTGAAGATGAAGTCGATGAAACCCAGAGGAGATCAAAGTGCTTATTGACAGTGACTTGCTAGCTGTAGAAATCAATACCTCTCTATATAAAATTCAGTGTGCACATGTTGTTCTCACTGGGCAAAAATTTGCACAGCACAAGGTTTTTGTGCACACTGGTGATTACAAATTGGAGGGGACATTGGTGGGAAGGTGGGGAGACCTCCAGTGTCCCTGATGTCCTCACCTACAAGATGGGCATCCAGCTGCAGCTTGTAACCCAGCACTTTAAGGAGTTGGATCTTGAAATGGATGAATTCCGGATCAGCCAGGAGTGGGAGGGGGTGATAGAAATGACAGAAAGAGAGGTGTGTTACATCGAGGTGCAGGACACAGGAAACTGGGTGAGAGTCAGGAAGGGGAATGAGGTTAAACAGCCATCGTAGAATACTCCTGTGGCCATCCCCCACAACAATAGGTGGACCACTTTCGAAACTGTTGGGGGAGGGATTATCTGGCAGAGGTAAGTCAAAGATGTGATAGGGGATTCGATAGTTAGGGGAACAGAACTAGAAGGGGACTAATATCCTAGTGGTAAGGCTTGCAAGTGCTAGTGGGGTATTTAAAGTTCCAGGTAGGGAGGAACCAGAATGACAGAACAGATAATGGAGGGGGTGAATTTAATTGAATTGACTTTAATACTTATATCCTTCATATACATGAGCAGTAGAAATATTTACATTATGTCTCTGTCTAAATGTGCAATGTGCAATTTATGGTAATTTATAATAAACAGTATGTACAACAGGACAGTCAACATAACATAGAAATACAGTTGTATCAGCACGAATTAATCAGTCTGATGGCCTGGTAGAAGAAGCTGTCCCAGAACCTGCTGGTCCTGGCTTTTATGCTGCGGTACCATTTCCCAGATGGTAGCAGCTGGAGCAGTTGCTGGTTGGCTTGACTGGGATCCCCATTGACCCTTCGGGTCCTCTTTACAGCCCTGAATAGTGGGAAGTTCACATCTACAGATGCGCTGGGCTGTCCGCACCACTCTCTGCAGAGTCGTGCAATTGAGGGAAGTACAGTCCCCATACCAGGCAGTGACACAGCCAGTCACAATGCTCTCAATTGTGACCCTGTAGAAATTTCTTAGGATGTAGGTCCCCATTTCAAACTTTTCAATGCTCTGAGGTGAAAGAGGCACTGTTGTGTTTTTTTCCACCACACAACCAGTATGTATGGACCATATATTATGATATTGTAGCCATTGCTGGGACTTGGTTCCAGCCAATAGTCTGAGGAATATAGAAGAACAAATCTTTCTCCAGTGATCACAGAACATGCTAAGAAACAAAGGTTGATATATTAAGTGATTTTAATTTTCCATATATTGATTGAGACTCCCATACCATAAAAAGACTATTGGGGTAGAGTTTGTCAAATGTGCCCTTAATCGGGACGTAGAATTCCCAATGTAGAAGTTGCATATGCAATTGCGTGTGCAATAAACTATCAGGAAATGATCCGGGGCTGTTGACAGAAATTAGTGATCATAATGCCATGAGATTCAAAGTAAATATGGAAAAAGAGAGGTCTGGACCATGGGTTGAGATTCTAAATTGGAGAAAGGTCAATTTTGATGGCGTCAGAAAAGATCTGCCAAGTGTGGATTGGGACAAGCTGTCTTCTGGCAAATTATGATAATTTGCTAATTTATAATTTTACTAATTTGATAATTTATGATAATTACCATAATTAGTTGGTGAGTGGGAGTTCTTCAGAAGTGAAATTTTGATGATGCAGAGTTTGTAGGTGCCTGCAAAACTAAAAGTTGAAAGATAACTGGTGCAGGGAACCTTGGTTTTCAAGAGATATCGAGGCCCTGGATATTTTGCTCCTCTCAATGCCTCAGACTGAAGGGTGCTACAATATCATAATTCCACACCGTGAGCTCATCCGACAATTTTTTCAGTTGTCTTCTCTTGGTTTCTAAAAGCTTCCCAATAGTTTCTGCTCTTTTGTTTGCCCTCTCTTTGGCTTTTATGGTGGCTTTGGCTTCTCATTTCAGCCACGGTTGTGTCCTTCTGCCTTTCCAATGCTTCCAGTTCTTTGGGATATATCTACCACGCACCTCCCGAGTTGCTCCCAGAAACTCCAGCCATTACTGCTCCGTCGTCATTCCTACCAGATTCCCCTTCCTGTCAAGTTTGGCCAGCTTTTCTGTCACAGAAACATGGAGAAGGTCAGAACAGAAACAAGCCCACTCTGTACGATCAGAATGGTAATCTATACGGGAGACAAAATAGATGGGGGAGGTTTAAAATAGTAGTTTAGCATCTGTATTTGCTCAGGAGATGGACACAGGTGAGGCAAGGCAGCATCAACTTCATGGACCCTGTACACATTACAGAGGTGGAGGTGTTTGCTGTCTTTAGGCAAATTAGCGTGGATCAATCCCCAGGGCCTGGCAAGTTGTTCCCCAGGACCCTGCGGAAGACAAGTGCAGAAATTATTGGGGCCCAAGCACAGATATTTAAATCATCCTTAGTGACAGGTGAGGTACTGCAGGATTGGAGGACAGCCGATGTTGTTCCACTGTTCGAGAAGGGCTCTGAGGAGAAACGAGAAAATGTTACGTTTGTGAGCTTGAGATCAGTAGTGGGAAAGTTATTAGAACGTATGTGCAGGAACCGGATATATAAGTATTTGGATCGATTTGGACTGATTAAGGATAGACAGCATGGTTTTGTGCATGGTAGGTCATGTCTGACCAGTCTTATAGAGTCTCTCGAGGAAGTTATCAGGAAAGTGGATGAAGACAAGGCAGTGGACGTTGTCTACATGGACGTCAGCAAGGCACTTGACAAAGTCTCATATGGGAGGTTGGTCAAGAAGGTTCAGTCATTCAGCATTCAAGATTAGACAGTAAATTGGATGAGACACTATCTTTGGGAGAAGCCAGAGTGGGGTAGCAGATGGTTGCCTCTCTGACCGGAGGCCTGTGACTAGTGGTGTGCCACAGGGATCAGAGCTGGATCTGTTGTTGTTTGTCATCTATATCAGTAGTCTGGATGATAAGATGGTTAGGGATCAGCAAATTTGTGGATGAAACCGAGACTGGGGATTCAGCGGACTGCAAGAAGACTATCATGGCTTGCAGTGCGAACTGGACCAGGTGGAAATATGGCTTGAGAAATGGAAAATGGAATTCAATGCAGACAAGTGCGAGGTGTTGCATGTTGGTGAGACCTACCAGGGTGGGTCTTACACAGTGACTGGTAGGACATGGAGGAGTGTTGTTGAGGAATGGGATCTGGGAATACAGGTTTATATCTCACTGAAACTGGTGTCACAGTTCGATAGGGACGGAAAGAAAGATTTTGTCACATAGTCCTTCATAAACCAAAGTACTGAATGGTATGTTATGTTGACTTTGTACAAGACATTGGTGAGGCCTAATTTGGAGTATTGAGTGCAGTTTTGGTCAGCAACCTACAGGAAAGATGTCAAGACTTTGAAAGAGTTCAGAGAAAATTCACAAGGATGTTGTCAGGTCTGGAGGACTTGGGTTATAAGGAGAGATTGAACAAGCCAGGACTTTATTCCTTGGAATGTAGAAGATTGAGGGGAGATTTGATGGAGTTATATGACTATTTAGAGGTTTATAGATAGGGTAAAAGCAAGCTGGCTTTTACCACTGAGATGGGGTGCGACTACAACCAGAGGCCATGGGTTAAGGGTGAAAGGTGAAATGTTAAGGGAAACATGAGGGGAAACTTCTGCCGGGTGAGTTTCCAAAGAGATCACCAGCTCATAACCCAGCACGGATGGAAAGCGTGCAGGGGAACCAGCTGGATTCGAACTCAGGAGCTTTCATCCCGAAGTCTGGCTTTGATGCCACTACGCCACCAGCCAGGTCAGGAGATATTGACATGGCATTGAAACTGTGGCACTTTAAATGAACATTACATAAAGGAAAACCCCAGCTGCACGTCAACAAAGGCTATTTGCGTGAGAGGGTTTCTGTTACTGTGGGGCCAGGCACCCTTTCAGCTCAATGGGAAGAGGGAATAATTCAAATGGACAGAGTCAAACAGAGCCAAGTCACAGATTGGAGATGGCATAAGTGCCCCATTCTTACAGAACATCAGAGGGTTTGAGGGTCATTCCAGATACCAGCACTGTGCCCAGTTAGAAGGAGAATTCGCTCTCCAATGTGTTGAACTTTACTGTAACAGTGTGATGTCAGATCACACCTTGGCAACTCAAGTGATCTCATCTCAAATGTTGTCCTTCACCCACTGATGGATTTTTAAATCTTTTTACAGGTTAAAATCGACAAGGAATTTGTCTATGGGAATTCAAACACAACACACCAGTTGTGCTGTCTCTGTCTAGATATTTAAGGAGCAAGAGATTCAACCAGCCATCCTTCCTGCTCAGACTGTGGGGAGGGATTCACTCGGTCATCTGACCAACTGACACGTCTGTCATTTTACACAGGGGAGAGGCCGTTCACCTGCTCAGACTGTGAGAATGGATTCACTCGGTAATCTCAACTGAAGGTTCACGCTGGGCAAGGTCATTCATCTGTTCTGTGTGTGGGAAGGGGTTCAGTCAGTTTTCCCACCTGTGGGCACACCAGTCAGTTCACACTGGGCAGAGGCTGGTCATCTGCTGAATTTCTGGGGATGGATTCACTCAGTCATCTGGCCTAATGGCTCACCAGCGAGTTCACAACGGGCAGCGGCTGTTCGCCTGCTCAGAATGTGGGAAGGGATTCACTTGCTCATCTAAACTGAAGGTACATCAGCGTGTTCACACTGGGGAGAGGCCGTTCACCTGCTCAGACTGTGGGAAGGGATTCACTTGCTCATCCACACTGAAGGCACACCAGCGAGTTCACACTGGGGTGTGGCCGTTCACCTGCTCAGAATGTGGGAAGGGATTCAGTCAGTCATCTGATCTACAAAAACACCACCGAGTTCACACTGGGGAGAGGCCGTTCATCTGCTCAGACTGTGGGAAGGGATTCAGTCATTCATCCACCCTACACAGTCACCAACGAGTTCACACTGGGGAGAGGCCATTCACCTGCTCAGAATGTGGGAAAGGATTCAGTCATTCATCGACCCTACACAGACACCAGCGAGTTCACACTGGGGAGAAGCCATTCACCTGCTCAGAATGTGGGAAGGGATTCACTCAGTCATCTGATCTACAAAACCACCAGCGAGTTCATACTGGGGAGAGGCCATTCACCTGCTCAGTCTGTGGGAAGAGATTCACACAGTCGTCCAAACTATTGGCACACCAGTCAGTTCACACTGGGGAGCGGCCGTTCACCTGCTCAGACTGTGGGAAGGGATTCACGCTGTCAACTAATCTACTGAGACACCAGCGAGTTCACACTGGGTAGAGGCTAATCACCTGCTCAGACTTTGGGAAGAGATTCTCTCGGCCACCTTCACCAAATGTGCATCATTGTCAACTCAAACTGGAGTTTCAGGAAGGTATTAAGAAAGAGCAAGAATTCACTGGCAGAGAGGACGGAACCTACTGCCTGAGGGTGGTTTCTGCCCAGAACATTTGGGCAGAACCCGCAGCGTCACAGTAGCAGTCCGAGAGCAGCGTCACATCAGCAGCCAGGAGCAGCGTCACAACCTGCGGTAAGATGCCAAACTTTAAATAATTGTTGAGACTTTCAGGGAAAGGAGCACTGCTGTCACTGCGTTTGGGTTAACTCCGCCATCGGGATCATCGCACACAGGCACTTCTTGAAAACGGCACAAGGCTTAAGAAGAGCTCGCAAACGTTCGAGAGAGTTCACCCAGTTTGGAACCATAATGATCCAGTAGAGAAACGGAGGTGCAGCTCCGAAATCGTCTCCGAAGTCCGACAGGCAGCCAGTTTTTCATCTAATCCTAATGCTAAGGTGGATGCTAATGCTACTGCCTTATGACTAATCTTGACTAGACTAATAACTGACATGACTGATTATTTATGACTACTGACTAATAACTAAGAACTATGAGCTGCCAAACTTGCAAAAATAAAAATAAAAAAGGAAAAAGAAGGAAAGTTGTTTTGTCATTGAATAGAATCCGGTTAACCTGGAGTCCTGAAAAAGGAAGGAAATCAAGTTCAGATAAAACAACATCAAAGCATCACCAAAATTTGTACTCTCACCTGTGAACAGCCTGCAGAGGGAATCAAACATGTCTGATCAAGCTATTAGGAAATCGGTTGAGCAACTCAAGCTGGAGAGAATGACAGCAAAAAGATTGTTTTCTCGTCTGGCCAACAGCATTACCAGGACCTATGAAGACATGTCTGAAAGAGGAGCTCAGAGTGAGTTTCAATAAACTCACAATGGAAGCCGAGAGAGTCATGGAAGCCAATGATGATGCGGAGGCCGGACTCACTGCAGAACGGGAGGCGGAGCTGAACACAGAGAAAGTAGCTGTATCAACTGAACAGCAAAAAGCCGACCTGGCAAAGACGGCAAATGAGTGAGAGTTGAAACTAAAGGAAATCAGAATGCTGATCCAGGAGACTCTTTGGACCAACTTTGGAAATGTTGAGTGGCTCACAGTACCACAAGCAGCAGAGGATGAATGTGAAGATGTCGCTGCTGTACAACCCGATGGCCACCAGGAGGCGTATGGCTTCATGCTTAACCACCTGCAAGGACTGGTAAAGACAGCAAAGGAGGTGGGAACGATGGATCCCGCCAGGGGATCAGAAGCACCTTCAGAGTCGCCTAAAGGGGCTCGAACTCAACGTCCGCAAGTTGGTTTCCAAGAAGGCCCACTTCATACGGGCAAGGAGAAAGGAGGATGCTGAAAGACTAACACCGACAGCATTGGGCTTTTCCTCCAATTTTCCCATGCCAGCCATCAGACTGAAACCGACGTCCCTTCCCAAGTTTCCTGGCAGCAGACGTGATTTTCACAGGTGGAGAAAGGACTGGGAAGCACTCCAGAGGCAGGGAGAGCCGACCGCTTCAAGAGAGGTGAAAAAGGTTCAACTGCTGGACAGTCTTGACGACAAAGTCAGAAGAGACCTTCGCCTCAATACTTATAAAACTGCAGATGACATCTTCCGTGTTCTAGAAAACCGCTATGGAAATCGAGCGTGGAAATCGGAAGTGGGATAGTATTGGCGCAGCATGCGAGCCAAAATGCGCGGGTTGCGGCTGCGGAAACTGCCAGCCAGGCGGCAAAGGAATGACTCTTGCTGAAGAGAGGGAACTTGTATACAAATTCATATAAAATCAAAGCAATAGTGATAAGGGAGAAAGAAAGGCACGAACATTGACTTCTCTAACTTCCGTTAATGCCCCTCCTCCCCTTCTTACCCCATCCCTGACATACTTAGTTGCCCATCACTCTGCCTGTTCTCCATTTCCCTCTGGTGCTCCCCTCCCCCTTTCTTCCTCCCTAGGCCTCTGTCCCATGACCCTTTCCCTTCTCCAGCTCTGTATCACTTTTGCCAATCACCTTTCCAGCTTTCAGCTTCACTCCGCCCCCTCCTATCATTTCGCATTTCCCCCTCCCCCTCCTACTTTCAAATCTCTTAGTATCTTTCCTTTCTGTTAGTCCTGACGAAGGGTCTCGGCCTGAGACATCGACAGTGCTTCTCCCTATAGATGCTGCCTGGCCTGCTGTGTTCCACCAGCATTGTGTGTGTGTTGTTTGAATTTCCAGCATCTGCAGATTTCCTCGTGTTTGCACAATATACGAAGGATACTTCACATTATGGATCATATATACAAAAAAATAAAATCAAAGCAATAGTGATAAGCGTGTACGCTGAAAAGGCATTTGATTCGGTTAATTGGAATTTTCTTTACAGTTTTACATAGATTTGGTTTCCATAACAATTATTAAAACTATACAGGCACTATATGACAACCCTACCGCTAGGATTAAAATCAATGGATATTTATCAAATAGTCTTACCCTAGAAAGGGGCACAAGACAGGGTTGTGCATGGTCAGCACTACTCTTCGCATTATATCTGGAACCATTAGCTCAATACATCAGACAAAATGGGGAATTACTAGTAAAGGGACAGAGCATAAATTGGCTTGTTACGTGGATGACATTTTGATCTATCTAGGGCAACCAACATACTCTTTACCTGATTGATGCAATCCTTTGAACAATATGGTCAATTATCAGGATACAAGATCAACACAGATAAAACCCAATTACTTTCATATTACTATAGCCCACCAAGAGAAATTGAAAGTAGATATCCCTGGGCATGGCAAACAGAGTCTTTCAAATATTTGGGCATCATTATGCCAAAAGGTTAGGCAACATTATCAGAATGTAATTATCAGCCTTTATATAAAAAAAACATTAAGGAATATATAGCAAGATGGAACCTGATTCCTTTCTTTTAGTTTCAGTTCAAGGATTGAGTCTATTATAATGAATATACTGCCCATACTGTTATAGCTCTTTCAGCCCCTACCAATAGAGATTAATCAAAGTCAATTCAATGAACGGAACAAGATGTTATCAAGGTATATTTGGCAATGTAAAAGGCCTAGAGTTCATCTCAAAACTTTGCAATTAGCAAAGGAAAAGGGTGGATGCGGCCTAACTTCTCTTAGAGGTTATTACTTTGCAGCACAGTTGAGAGCTGTGATGTGCTGGAGCAACGCATCATATGACGCTCAATGGAAAA
The DNA here is from genome assembly GCF_048418815.1 of Hemitrygon akajei. Classification (NCBI taxonomy): domain Eukaryota; kingdom Metazoa; phylum Chordata; class Chondrichthyes; order Myliobatiformes; family Dasyatidae; genus Hemitrygon; species Hemitrygon akajei. The sequence continues at coordinate 1,302,044 of NW_027332025.1, read as the reverse complement.
ACATTGAGGAGCGGGTACTTCCCATCCCCATGCAAGCAATTTTGGCTGATAATAACTTGCAAAGGTACATAAATACTATTGATAATCCATGGGTGAAATTGACTCTTAAAATATGACAAACTACTATAAAAGAATATAATCTAGAGGGAGATACTGCAATTTTTCAATGGTGTGCATATGACTCGGATTTTACACGAAATAAATTGGATGCTAGATTTAAGGACTGGACAGCTAAAGGAATAACAGTTCTTTGCAACATAATAAAAGAAGGAACACTGTTCAGCTTTGAAATGTTGAAAGAGAAACATTTAGAAAAACAAGATTTTTATCAGTATTTATAGATGCGACAGTATGTTAATAGGATGCTTAAAATTGTAACCAAGGCAAGTACATGCATGATAGAGCTATTTAGTAAAGCATATAATTCAGATAACGGTAGTAGAATTATTTCAAGCATGTATAAGGGTTTGTCAAATCTTAAAACATATTTGACTTCATACATTAAAACAAAATGGGAGAAGCAAGGAGGGATAATTATATCTGAGGAAGAATGGACAATAATATGGAGGTATCAATGGAAGTGTACCAGTTCTCAGAAATGGAGGGAGTTCGGATGGAAAAACTTGATAAGATATTTTATTACACCCTCTCAGAAATTCCATTATGATTGTAACCTCCCTGTTTGCTGGAGAAACTGTGGAAATCGAAATGCAAATCATTATTAAATTTTTTATGACTGCCCTGTTATCAAAGACTATTGTAGGGGGATACACAATGGCATCTTTAAATGTGAAATACCCTTGGGGAGTAAGACCATATATTTTGGATATATACCTCAAGAATGGTTGAAAAAAGATAAATATTTAATGAATATATCGTTGGCGGCTGGTAAAAAGACTGTTACTAGGAAATGGTTATCACAGGAGAGCCCAACTTTAAATGCATGGATGGAAATTACAATGGACATTTACAAATTGGAGAAGATAATCATAATCTGGAACAATTTGATTCATACTGGGAAAAATAGTTTAACTACGTAATGCCTCATAGGCCTGATTTTATTCTCACAAATCAATGAATTTGCTGCAAAAAAAAACGTTATTTTTTCCTTTTGCTTGTTTTTTCTTTTACTCTTTTCTATAAGTGTATACCTCAGATAAATTCTATGCAGAGATTTGTGGCACATATAATTATATGATATATATCTACAATGTCTGAAATACATCTTCTGGAAATGTTTGATGATGAACTTCAATAAAAAAAACAAGAAAAAACAGTCAGATAAAACTTTTAAGTATATATTTTCATCAAAAATGAACAGAATTCAGCACTCCATGTGTGTATTTGCAATCGTGATAAGAAATACAGACCAGAAAACTTAAATGAGAGGCCAACTCAGAACAATAAATCATCACTCTGGAAGAAAACATTAACCAGTGAAATTAGTCTGACCCTCCATGGGAGACATCCCAACAATCTGAGTAGACTAGATGGTGACAAGGAAGCCTTGAGCACCTGACTGAGAGTTGGAGACCTCTTCCCAAAAAACAAAGGGGTTTCTTGCAGAAATACAGGACAAGATGTTTGACAAAAGGGGTAAAACATCAAAAGTACATGAAATATTAACAAACGTGGAAGTTAGTGCAGAAAATGCCAGAGAAATCAGACACAATCCAACACATTCCAGGATCCTGCAGCAGATTAACTCAATCTGATTACTTACAAAGGTACAAACAAATGGCAACTATCATTCACCAAAATCTTGCTTTAAAATACAAACTCATGAATGCCCTCCATCACTTCATAAAGGTACCATAATACAAGCCCGATACAGTTTTAGTGTCAAAATCTTGCAAATTAGATGATAATCAATAAATTATTTCAGATAGTACAATACATAAAAACCATCCGGATATAATATTACAGGATAAACAAACAGGAACAACTCCCCCAACAGATAAAACCATTCCCAACACACAAGTGTTCTTCAACCAGTGGAGCACCTCACCACAGGTATTGTTTGTGTCATCAGTCAGACAACCAAATTATTTTCTGTCAATCAGCTTCCAAATGTTGCTACTCTGTCATTTGTTGCCACATCTTGCTGCTGATTCCCTTCTCCTCATCATACGTTCTTAACCCAACCATCATCCAGAGCCCCAATCTCTGCCCTGTGCAGACTTGCCTCTGGTTTCTGACCCTGCTTCATTGAACATTCAACTAATCGTTTCCCATTCTGCTTTCAGTCTTTAGAGAACAGTGGTGTTCTCTAACAACACTTTAGAAGCAGGGAAAGTGACCCATAATGTGGAAATGAGTCGTGATTAAGGAGTTTAACTCCCAATGTCATTCTTCCGCATCCAGAGATTAGAGGGGTGAAGAACATCTCAGACAGAACTGCAGTCAGCTCGACTTCTTCAGTCAGTAGAAAATTAAAGGGAAACCTCTTCACCCACAGTGTGGTGACTGTTTAGAACCCATCACCACAGGGAGAGTGAGAGGGGGAAAACGGGAGGATTTAAAAGGACTGTTGTGGAACAGAATCACTGGGTCCAGCTGGCCTGAGTTGACTCTCTACTGTACACTAGGTGTGTTGTAAATTCACCAAGACAGAGTTTAAAATGAACTGATTTATTTCTCTCAGATCCAGAATATTAAACTCCAGTCCCATTAAAGGTGAATATGCAGCAGAAGAAACTCCTCCCATGCCCAGTGACCAGGGTGCAGAACTGGGTGTGGCGAGCAGCAGCAATAATTGCAGAGTTCAGCACCGACAGTCACTCTCGAAATTGCATTCAGCAACAGTGATGGACAAATATCCAGCATGCAGCTTATTGAAACTTTCTCCGCAGTGTGAACCCAGTAGTCTGTCACAAGTATAACAATGTTTAGGTTACGACTAGAGATGACAGGGATTTGGAGTGCGGGGCTATCCAAGGAGAGAAATGTTCTTTCTTGTGAATTTGTAAGAGAGATTTTGTGCTCCTTTGCTGGGGAGATGAGAAGACGCGAATGGAGAGAGTGGGCCCTTTTTCTTTTTTTTTGTTACCTTTACTACCCCTATAGTCAAAGTAAGAATTATAAAGCTCAATCATTTAATCACATATTGTGTACTGTTTTGTATTTCAGGGTACTGATTTGTTACAGGGGACACAACACACAGCACCCACCCAGACAAGATTTCTTAAGTTTGGCCGGGCTGCGGGTCTATCACCCCCTATATTAAGCTGAAAGCCAAAGCAAGAGTTACATAAGGTTAGATTAAAGGACACTCAGGCTGTTTACAAGAAGGGTCAGAGCCGTCTCTATTTCCTGAGGAGACTGAGGTCCTTTAACATCTGCCGGACGATGCTGAGTCTGTGGTGGCCAGTGCTATCATGTTTGCTGTTGTGTGCTGGGGCAGCAGGCTGAGGGTAGCAGACACCAACAGAAACAACAAACTCATTCGTAAGGCCAGTGATGTGTCTGGACTCTCTGACGGTGGTGTCTGAAAAGAGGATGCTGTCCATGTTGCAGGCCATCTTGGACAATGACTCCCATCCACTCCATAATGTACTGGTTAGGCACAGGAGTACATTCAGCCAGAGACTCATTCCACCAAGATGTAACACTGAGCGTCATAGGAAGTCATTCCTGCCTGTGTCCATCAAACCTTACAACTTCTCCCTCGGAGTTTCAGACACCCTGAGCCAATAGGCTGGTCCTGGACCTATTTCCACTTACCCCTAGACATTGATAGAGCTTGTTTCTTATTATTGATTATTATTCCTACACTTCTATGTTTATTATTGCTAACCTGTTTTATATGTGTATTTGCATTATTGATATTGTTTTGCTTATTTTACTAATAAACACCTTTAGCTAAAGTGATTTGATTACCAAATTGGGGGGCCGGTGAATCGGGATCGATTTCCCTTATCTGATCTGGTTGTGTGAGAAACCAGAAAGACAGGCAGCAGAAATGGATGTTGACGAGTTTCTGTTAAACCCTATGGGTTTAAAGAAAGCTAAAAAGTCTGAGTTGTGGGAAATGGTGGAGTCCTTGGAACTCAAGGAGGTTAAGAAAGGGATGACGAAGGCAGAGATACAAGGTAAGATAGCTGAACATTGTCACGATATTCAAGGCGGAGTTGTTAGAACACTTTCCTGTAGGGAAAGGGGAGGTCCAGTTACGTCTGGAAGAGAATTAAGTTGGAGGTGGAGGAGGCAGTAAAACAGCGACAGTTTGAGAGGGAGAAATGGCAACACGTGGATAGCGGGGCAGACCGCGGGGAAAAGTTTAATGTTAGTCAGGAGATTAGGTCAGTACCTCCATTCGAGGAGACAGACATTGATCGGTACTTCTTGCATTTTGAAAAAGTGGCCGCGAACCAGAAGTGGCCTAGAGATAAGTGGGTGGTGTTGTTACAAAGTGTACTTAAAGGGAAGGCTCAACGTGCATACGCAGCATATATGTCTGATTTGGTTAAAAAGGAATGCAATCCTTTTGGGTCAGATGGACTTGGTTCAGTGAAGAAAGGGTTAACCTTGGCACCAGAGGAAAATGAGGATTCTCAGTCATTTGTGTTAAAAGTTAGTGATGAGATAAAAGCTGGTGAGATGGATGTTATTGAAGATACTGAGGGAAAAAGTGTTACTGGACTTTTGAATAAAGTAAATGTAAAGTCAGGTTTGGTTCCAGGACTGTTGTGCAAAGGGAAGGGATCATTAATTAAACAATGGTTTGTTAACAAGGTGTTTGTTTTGAAACTTAGGATGCACAACTTGGTGATGTTGCTCAAGTATGTGATTTGGAGAGGCAGAACTTGAAGTGTTGTTTTGGCCCAGAGAGACCATCTGCTAGTGTCATTAAGGAAATTAATCAAATTAAAATCCTGAAGATAAAATTAATGACCTGCTTAAAATTAATGAGTGGTGTGGAAGTTCAGAAAATAGGCTTAGTTTATTAAACATTGGTGATAAGCTTTGTTTTCTGGACGAAGCTTGTGAAAATTAAAGGCAATATCATAGTAGGTTGACTGAAAGTTAAGTTTAGAAGTAAAATAGAGATTACTATTTGCACAAACTTCTATAATGTACTACATTATAATCACTCATGTATTGGTTCACTCTTTGTGATATACACCTAAGCTAAGAATTAACTCCACTGTAGAAAAAGAATTACTGTCACTTATCCTGGCATTACAGCATTACAGCATTTGTCCAGCACAGAAACCAGTGATAGTTTATACTGATCACAACCCCTTGGTATTTTTGACAAACATGAAGAATAAAAATAGACGGTTATTAAGTTGGAGTCTGTTGTTACAAGAATATGATATGAAAATACAACATGTAAAGGGAAATGATAATGTAATTGCTGATTGTTTATCTAGGTGTTAATTTGAAAGTATATCTGTGTTATCCTTGTAGTTAAAAACCACTTCTGTATTAGATTAGACTCTGTAATGTGCTTTACTAGTTAATCTTCACCCCGGTGAAAATTCTTTGAAGGGTGGGGGTGTTCTGTGTGCTGAACAGACCAGATGGAAATGGGGTCCAGAGCTGACCCTCCCCCCCCCCACCTTTGAGGACTATGCTGCTAATGAGAGAGAGAGAGAGAGAGAGAGAGAGAGAGAGAGAGAGAGAGAGAGAGAGAGAGAGAGAGAGATGAAGAACAGAGGTAGAGACATCTGCTACAGATAAGAGAGAGAGAGACGACAGATTTATGTATTATGGCTTCTTCACTGATGGAAAGGTAAACAAAACCTTTTGCTGCAGGGACACTTCTTTCCTCGTTAACATTCCTGAGGAGACATCAGGAGTGGCCTAGTTTGATGGACATAGACACATTGAGTTGATGGATGGCTGATACCCAGTCAGTGGGGATAAAAGACGGGTCTGGGGAGACACCCTCAGACACAACAGTGGTCACTGAAAGAGTGTTGTGCACCCACAGGAAGGTGGGGGCTTCGAGGACCGAATCAGGAGATCGGTCACAAAAGCTCACAGTGTGACGGCAGGGCTGGTGGGGGCTTGTGTATGTGTCCACTCATGCCAGAGTGACGAGTCCACGACTGAAGAACAGTCCAGCTGAGAACGGAGGGGTCATAACCGAATGACCACAATGGTACAACGGCACAAGACAACAGAAGGTTTGCCTGCTGCAGCTGCCCAATCTCATGCTCGCTCTCTCTCTCCCTCTCCAACAATTGCAGCACAGCAACGGTACCTCAGCATGGACGAACTGAACTGAACTTTATATTCTCTTATGACTAGTCATTTACCCCTAGACATTCATAGAGCTTGTTTATTATTATTGATTATTATCCCTACACTTTTATGTTTATTATTGCTAACATGTTTTATATGTGTATTTGCATTATTGATACTGTTTTGCTTATTTTACTAACAAACACCTTTAGTTAAAGTACCACCAGACTCCAACGTATCCTTCCATTTCTGCTGGTTTGTTAACCCAGTTACGGGGTACGTAACAGCATAATTTACTTAGTATTATTTAATTATTTATGGTTTTATATTGCTATATTTCCTATTCTTGGTTGGTGCGACTGTAACGAAACCCAATTTCCCTCGGGAACAATAAAGTATGTCTGTGTCTGATTACTGAGTGAATTGCTTACCACATTCACAGCAGATGAACGGACACTCGCCGGTAAGAACTCAATGATGCACACTTGGTTGATTTGGCTGAGAAAATCTTTTCCCGAAGTCTGAGCAGGTGATCAGCCTCTACCCAGTGTGAACTCGCTGATGTACCTTCAGTTTAGATGACCGAGTGAATCCCTTCCCACAGTCTGAGCAGGTGAATGGCCGCTCCCCGGTATGAATTCGCTGGTGTGCCAGTAGGTCGGATGACCGAGTGAATCCCTTCCCACAGTCTGAGCAGGTGAATGGCCTCTCTACAGTGTGAATTCTCTGATGTACCTTCAGTTGAGATGATTCAGTGAATCCCTTCCCACAGTCTGAGCAGGTGAATAGCCACTCACCAGTGTGAACTGACTGGTGTCTCAGTAACTGAGATGACCGGGTGAATCCCTTCCTACAGACTAAGCAAGTGTACAGCCTCTCCCCAGTGTGAACTGACTGGTGTACCTTCAGCTGGGATGAGCAAATGAATCCCTTCCCACAGTCTGAGCAGATGAACGGCCTCTCTCCAGTGTGAACTCGCTGATGTACCTTCAGTTGGGATGACCAAGTGAATCTCTTCCCACAGTCTGAGCAGGTGAATGGCCTCTCCCCGGTGTGAACTCGCTGATGTACCTTCAGTTGGGGTGAGCAAGTGAATCCCTTCCCACAGTCTGAGCAGGTGAACGGCCGCTCCCCGGTGTGAATTCGCTGGTGTGCCACTAGGTTAGATGACCGAGTGAATCCCTTCCCACAGTCTGAGCAGGTGAATGGCCTCTCCCCGGTGTGAACTCGCTGATGTACCTTCAGTTGGGATGACCGAGTGAATCTCTTCCCACAGTTCGAGCAGGTGAACGGCCGCTCGCCGGTGTGAACTCGCCGGTGTGCCATTAGGGCGGATGACTGAGTGAATCCCTTCTCACAGTCTGAGCAGGTGAATGGCCTTTCGCCAGTGTGAACTGACTGGTGTGTGAGTAGGTCGGATGACTGAGTGAATCCCTTTCCACAGTCTGAGCAAGTGAATGGTCTCTCTCCAGTGTGAACTCTCTGATGTACCTTCAGTTGGGATGACCGAATGAATCCCTTCCCACAGTCTGAGCAGGTGAATGGTCGCTCCCCGGTGTGAACTCGCTGGTGAGCCATTAGGTTAGATGACAAAATGAATCTTTCCCCACAAATTCAGCAGGTGACCAGCTTCTGCCCAGTGTGATCTGACTAGTGTGTCACAGGTGGGAAGACAACTGAATCCCTTCTCACAAACAGAACAGGTGAATGGCCTTGTCCCAGTGTGAACTTGCTGATGTACCTTCAGTTGCAATGACCGAGTGAATCCTTCCCCGCAGTCTGAGCAGGAAGGATAATCGAGTGAATCCCTTGCTCCACTTCTTAAATATCAAAAGAGGCAGCAAAACGTGTGTGTTGTGTTAGACATTCCCGTAGACGAATTCCTTGTCATTTTTAAACTGTAAAAAGATTTACAAAATCCATCAATTGGTTTAGAACAACATTTCAGATGAGATCACTTGAGTTGTCAAGGTGTGATCTGACATCACACTGTTACAGTGAAGTTCAACCCAATTTGGAGAGAGAAATGACCTTCTAACTGGGCACAGTGCTGGTATCTGGAATGTCTATCAAACTCTCTGATGTTCTTCCTGTCTCTTTATAAGAATGCAGCATTTCTGCCATCTCCAATCTGTGCCTTGGCTCAGTTTGACTCTCTCCATTGGTATTATTCCCTGTTCCCACTGAGCTGCATGTGTGCTGGCCCCACAGTAACTGAAACACTCTCACAGAAATAGCCGGCAGAGCATTCCAAACACCCACCACTCTCTGTGTGAAAAACTTACCCCTGACATCCACTCGGTATCTATTTCCAAGCACATTAAAACTATGTCCCCTCGTGTTAGCCATTTCAGCCCTGGGAATAAACATCTGGCTGTCCACACGATCAATACCCCTCATCATCTTATACACTTAAAAATGCTCTAAACATAAAGAATGAAGTTATACATTGCTTTGAGTATTTGTCAGAAGTATACAACATTATAAGGGTAAAGATAGGGTAAATGGAAGGAGGATTTTCCACTGAGGTTGGGTGCAATGATAACCAGAAGTCATAGGTAAGTGGAAAAGTTGAAAATTTAATGGGAACATGTGGAAAAGCTCTTTACTGAAATGGTTGTGAGAGTGTGGAATGAGATGTCAGCACCAGTGGTGAATATGAGCTCGGTTTCACAATTTAAAAGAAGTTTGGATGGGAGCCTGGATGGTAGGGGTATGGAGGGTGATGGTCTTGGTGCAGGTAGTTGCACAGCTTAAATGGTTTTTTTCAGCATTGACTAGATGGGCCAAATAGCCTCTTTCTGTACTGAACTTCTCCATGTTTCTATGTCGGAGAAGCTGGCCAAACTTGTTTGGAAGGGAAAAGGTAGGAGTGACAATGGAGCAGCAATGGCTGGAGCTTCTGGGAGCAATTCGGAAGCTGAGTGATCGATGCATCCCAAAAAAGTGGAAGCATTGGAAAGGTAGGAGGACACAACCATGGCTGAAATGAGAAGCCAAAGACAACATAAAAGCCAAAGAGAGGGGAAACAAAAGAGCAAACACTATTTTGAAGCTTTTAGAACCTAACAGAAGACAACTAAAAAAATCTCAGATGAACGCAGGACGTGGAATTATGATATTGTAGTCATTAATGAGTCTTGGCAGCACCCAACAGTCTGAGGCATTTAGAGGAACAAAATATCCGGGGCCTCAATATTTCCTGAAAGTCAAGTTTTCTGCACTGGTTACGTTTCAACTTTTATGTTGTTAAGCACATACAAACTCTGCAGTCTCAAAATTTCACTTCTCAAAGCCTCCCACTTACCAAGTACTCCTTTTCCAGGAAACAGCCTGTCCCAAACCACACTTGTCAGATCCTTCCTGATACTATCAAAATTGACCTTTCTCCAATTTTGAATCTCAACCCTTGATCCAGACCTCTCTTTTTCCATCTTTATTTTGAATTTCATGGGATTATGATCACTAATTTCTGTCACCAGCCCTGATCATTTCCTAACAGCTTAATGCACACTTCTACATCAGGAATTTTACATACTGATTAAGGGCACATTTGAGAAACTCTACCCCATCTACCCCTTTTACACTATTCGAGTCCCAGTCAATACAGGTAGTCCCTGAGTTACGAAGTCCGACTTACGGACAACTTGTACATACGAACCGAGGAAGGAGAACGCAGTCCGCCATTTTAAGTCATTGCCATTGACACTGTGTTGAGTGTTTAACTTTGTTTTGGGCTTAAATTTTTCTTAGTAAGATTTACCCTGACCTCACACCCCCCTCCCGCCATTCCTGTCAGCTGGTGGCGCAGTCAGCTCAGCACCAGGCTAGAGAACGGAGGTTCCCGAGTTTGTTTTAGTGACAGACTGCTCCTGTGCCGGGTTGATGTCGATCCAGTGACTCCCGTACCCTCCATGCAGGGTTGGTATCGAGCTCGCAACTCGACCTCGTAAAAAAAAACACTGCCACCTCCAGTTTAAATTCCCACACAGAATATTGTGCAAGATCAAATACCCAGACCCAGCACAACCCCCAGTCCCATTTAACCTGTCTCAGTGTGGTGCAGTTCAGGACCTGGGGAATTTAGTGCTGCAGTTCTTAGGACCCAGTGGACCTCGGGAGCTGGCGCAGGTCGGCACCCACCGCCTGCAGTGTTTCTGTTCCATTGACAGGAAGCGATCGCATTTGAAAATAAAGTGCGAATAATAAAGCGTTTGGAAAGAGGTGAAATACCATGTCATTGGAAAAGCGTTAGGCTACAGTCGGTCAACTATCGTAACACATCTAAATGATAATGGATAAATTGAGAATAATGGAGCATGTGAAAGTCCCTGCCATGATGAAAGCTACAATTATTACTAAGCAACACGATAGTTTAATTATTGGAATACTTACATTTCTTAAGTGTTTTATATGCATAGGAAAGTAAAATATATACTATATACTAAGACAAATGTTTGACTAACTGACGCTAAATAATATCGGATATATTTGTTCCGACATACGTACAAATCTGTCTTAAAGACGGACTCAGGTACAGAACTCATATGTAACCCAGGGACGGCCTGTATATGGAAAGTTAAAATCACTTACTGAATCAACTTTTGTTTCTCGGCATGGTCTGCAATCTCTCTACAAATTTGTTCCTCTACATCCCTAAGACTGTTGAGTGTAAACAAGTTCCAATAATGTCTACAATATCATAATTCCCTTTCCTGAGCTCATCTGGCTTTCCTATGATGCTTCTTGCATTGTGATATACACAACTCAGCACATTCATCGTACCATGCTCAACCATGATTTCAATGTTTGTCTAAATGAGACTCACCAAACTTTCTCCTGACTGAGTCAATGGAAATTCTAAGTCAGAAGGGTTCTCTCCAGTTGATGCTCTCAATCCTCGGGCTGGTTCACTTGTTGCTGTTCCCTTCTTCAGCTGTGGTTTGCTTCCAGTTGGGGTATTTCTTCCAATAGACCTCTCACCGCAGGTCTAACTTTAACCAGAGAGATAATAAAGCACATTAACAATAAAAAGGAGAACCAAACATTTCTGCTTAATGTTACTAAGAACAAAACTCACTGGAAGTTAAAAGTTGAATGCAGATATAATGATCTCAGTAAACAATCTTTTATTGTCCGTCACATGTCACAGAATAATATGGGATAAGGTGCCATCATTCAGTCAGGAACAGAATTAGATGATTCAATCCATCTGGTCTGCCCCACCATTCAACCATGGTTGATTTTTATTCCAACACAATATTCCTGCCTTCCTCCTGTAACCCTGCAGCTACTTAGCAATCTGGAATATATTAATCTCTGTCATAAATATACCCAAATGGCAGCCTCAACCAACCTCTGCTGCAACAAACTCCAGAGATCAGACATCTTTTGGACAACACGTTTTTTCTCAGTTTTAAAGTTTCTCATCTTTATTCTGAGATTGTGCTCTCATATCACAGACTCTCTGTCTAATGGAAACCACCTCTCCATGTCCACTGTAACCAGGCTTTTCAGCATTTGGTAGGTTTACTTAACAATACATCCCTCCACCGTCCCTCTGAACTCCATTGACCATAGGTCCAGAACCATCAAATGCTCCTCACACATAAATTCAATCATTCCTGAGATTATTCATGTGAACCTTGTTAGCAACTATTGTACTGAACACATTTCCAGGAAAAACAGACAAAGTGGTACCAGGTTAATTTATAGGGAAAGTTGTGCTTTCTTCACTGTTGTACCAGCACAGAACGAGCCATTTCCATTCCCAGGTTAAATCAGGTCAATTTCAGGAAATATCAACCAGTCCAGGGTGAATGTAATAAAAAGAAGCTGCAATTACCAGAAATGCTCGGCAGGTAAGGAACAGCTGTGGGGAGAGGAACAAACATTACAATTCAGGTTAATAACGTTTTGTCAGAATGACTTCAAACATTTTCAGTTTTTAGTGCAGATCTCCCGCAACTTGAGATTCTGCTTGACTTGCACCGAGTGGCCAACAGGTGACAGTGAGAGGGGGGATTTCTAAACACAGTTTGAACACCAAACTGCTGTAAACACAGAAAAGCCCATTTACTCATAGCCACTCCTCAGATTAGTAATCAATGCTTCCAAAGGAACTCCAGAAACAAACACCTGATCCTACAACAGAAGTACACACTTAACACCTCATAAGCCCAAGCAGCTCAATCCTGGGTCCATTTTACCTGGATCAAAAACTGTGTTATCCCAGGACCAAACCTCACAATCACACAGCTGAATCTGCTGCTCACCGACCCTGAGAGTTTCACACATCATCCCTGAATCTCACACTGGGTAGTGCAGTCCGGGATTTCCCCACAACCAATGTGCAGCTGCTCGAAATTTCTGCTTCATTGCAGAAGGATGACCATCCAGCCCCTTCTGTAGAAACACTAACCAAAGTCAAAGCCATCACAGGACTAGAGTCCAAGCACCAACTCTCCCAGTACTCTTTGCTGACTGTAATATGATGAAGTGTGTCAGCCCGTCACTGTTCATAAACTAGCACCTCCACACCAATACACAACAGAACTGGTACCTGATGACCCTCTGCCATTCCAGCTAACAAAAAGTGATTTTGGAAATAACTCAGTGAGGTTGAAGGTGTAAAAGTATAGTTCACAATGAAGACTATGGTTAGAAGGATTGCTGATATATATCACTGAAAAGGTGAGATACAGGGTGGACCAAGGTTGACCCAGATAGTTGATGCATATCACTGAAGCTGGGGGGAGAGAGACTGGACAGAGGTTGAACAAGATGGGCAGGGAATGAGCAGATGGAACCAGATGGGAGAAGAGATCAAGGACAATCACTGATGGTTCTCCAGCAATATGCAGATACTGAATTAATGGTACATACTACTGTATAAAGGATTCTAAAATGACAAAGTTAGAACAAACAGTAAGAAATTTGCCAGATATATTTTGATCCTCACCGTATTTTTATCAACAAGCTTTCCATCCTGACACTTCATGCTTTTTATGGTAACTACTCTGCCCATGACTGTGAGGATCTGCAGAGACATTTAGATCCAGATCAGCACATCACAGCAACCACTCTACCCCTAGACTTCCCAGTCCCTTGGTAAAGCAGGCAATGAAATCAAAGATCCCCACAACCTGCGACGTTCTCCTTTCTCAGACACCCCAGTCTGGGAGAATACACAACAGCCACAAAGCTCACGGACAAATGTGAGGAGCCTCAGGAAGCGAGGTGACTTGGGGAAAGTTAACGAGACTCAGTGGCCAACATCAGATTTCCCCAACACAACATGTGATCTTGCATCACAAACAGGAGGGCGGGAGAGTTCTGCAGGAAAAAGCCTTATGTGACCTGTCCGTGGGTCACCCATTTCAACTCTGCAGAAATAAGACAGCCTGGGCACCTGGTTTCGATCGTTCAATGCAGATTAAGTGAAGTCGACACATTTTTGACCAGCCCAGATAATCGGAAAATAAGTGAGTAATTGGTCCTCAGTTCGGAGCTCACAGCCAACATCGGATCTCCCCTCTCGGGATCGGTCTCAATACTCACCGATGGGAAAGCGATATCATTGGGCCACAGACTGTGATCCGACCCCTGGCTCCCCGACCCAGGAGGCGAGGACACCTTCCCCAATCCTACAGACCATCCACTTCAGTACTGAGCAGAAAGGAAAATACCGCCCACCCAGAGACAGTGAGCATGCGCGAAGGGATTGTTACATTGGCGGTTAAATGGGAGGGGCAAATGGGATCACGTGACTAGTGGGATCTCCCACCCCAGGCAGAGAGTCCAGCTACCCACCACTTCTGTGGAAAGAGACAACCTTGCCACTTACATCTCCTCTCACCTTAAATGTATTAGACATTTAAACCCCCAGGAAAAATATATCATCTATCCACTCAGATTCAGTTTTATATCACTGGCGTGCATCATGAAATGTGTTAATTTTGCAGCAGCAGTTCAATGCAATACATAATATAGAAGAAAAAAATAAAATAATAAAAATAAATAACTAAATCAATTACAGTATACATATATCTGGGACCATTGCTCGTCGTGATTTTTATAAAATGACCTGGATGAGGAAGTGAAGGGATGTGTTAGTAAATTTGCTGATGACACAAAGCTTGGGGGTGTTGTGGATAGTGTGGAGGGTGTTAGAGGTTACAGCGGGACATTGAAAGAATGCAAAACTGGGCCGAGAGGTCGCAATTGGAGTTCAACCCGGATAAGTTTGAAGTTGTTCATTTTGTTTGGTCAAACATGATGGCAGAATATAGCATTAATGATAAGACTCATGGCAGTGTGGAGGATCAGCGGGATCTTGGGGTCCGAGTCCATAGGACACTCAAAGCTGCTACGCAGGTTGACTCTAATGGTTAAGATGACGTATGGTGCATTGACCTTTATTAATCGTGGGAATGCGTTTAGAAGTGAAAGGTAATGTTGCAGCTATACAGGACCCTGGTCACATGCCACTGTGCTCAATTCTGGTCGCCTTACTACAGGAAGAATGTGGAAACCTTAGAAAGAATGCAGAGGAGGTTTACAAGGATATTGCCTGGATTGGGGAGCATGCCATATGAGAATAGGGGGACTGAACTCGGCCTTTTCTCCTTGGAGTGATGGAGGATAAGAGGTGACCTGATCGAGGTGTATAAGATTATAAGAGGCATAGGTCGTGTTCAAGGTTTCAATGTCTATTTGGAAATCAGATGGCAGAGGGGAAGAATCTGTTTCTGAATCACTGAGTGTGTGCCTTCAGGCTTCTATATCTCCGTCTCTGATGGTAACATTGAGAAAAGGGCAGCCCTGGGTGCCGGAGTTCCTTAACATTGGACGCTGCCTTTTGAGAAACTGCTTCTAATCCTCTGGTAATCTTATAAACATCTATCCAGTCTCACCCCAGAGAAAACAACACAAGTATGTCCAGCCTCTCGTTATAGCTCATGCCCACTAATCCAGGCAGTGTCCTGGTAAACTTCTTCTGTGCCCTTTCCAAAGCCCCGACATCCTTCCGAGAATGGGGGCGACCAGAACTGTATGAAACACTCCAGATGTGGTCTAACTAGTTTAATAAAGCTGCAACGCAACTTCCCGACTGTTGAACTCAATGCTTCAACTGATAAAGACAACCATGCCATTTGCCTTCTTAACCACCCGATCAATCTGTGCAGTCTCTTTCTTGGAACGATGAACTTGGAGTCTAAGATCCCTCAGACAGGATGAAGAGGTCAATACTCCCCAATGCCATTAGGCTTTACAATTCAACCGCCAGGACTTAAGAACTTTTTAAAAGCTATTATTAAGGCTTTTTGAGATAGTGATTTAGATGCATATCAATTTTTTTACTGAGTTAAGTATTGTATGTAATTAGTTTTGCTACAACAAGTGTATGGGACATTAGAAAAAAAAGTTGAATTTCCCCATGGGGATGAATAAAGTATCTATCTATCTATCTATCATCAACACTGTTCAGGGTTTTGCATTTAACAGTGTACTGTCGCATACATTCGACCTACCGATCTGCCAAGATGATCATCACTAATCAAATCTCACTGAGATTTCTCAGGTCCTGTTGAATTTATTGCCAACTGCACAAGTACGGGAAGGTACAGGTACAGAGAAATACTGACTTGTGGCAGCATCACAGGCAAGTACATTCAGATAACACACGGAACACAAATTATATATTTCTCTGTCAGTAACAATACAGAAACATGTTTTACTTCATCCTTCTAATAGGACCAGAACAACAGGGGCTGAGCGCCGGCTCATCTCAGACGGTTCGGTGTGAAGGTCTCACAACCCGGACCGACCCCGGCAGATTCTGTGAAGGAAGCGAGGCGAGGCCACCAGTTCGGAAAAGTTCATCCCCTCCCCCTTCAGGTTTCACCGATCACCTTGTGTTTCTCTCTCCCTCCCCACCCCCACCTTTTATTCTCCAGTCCTGCCGAAGGGTTTCGGCCGGTAATATCGACTGTACTCTTTCCTGGATTCTGCCCGGACTGCTGAGTTCCTCCAGCATTTTGTGCGCGTTGCTCGCATTTCCAGCATCTGCAGATTTTCTCTTGTTTGAGTTCGGGAAAGTTAACTCACCACCCAACGTCAGAACTCCCCGATCGGGACCGGCTTCAATACTCACCGAAGGGAAATTGTTGCTGCTGCCCCGCAGAGAATAATCCGCCTCCGGCTCCCCATCCAAGGGGGCGAGAACCCCCTCCCGATCCCGATCTCACCGCCGTCCCGCTTTCACAAAGAACGAAAAAACAACACTGCCTTTCCCGGGAATGTGAGCATGCGCAATCTGCTTAATGCGTCACGGGCGTTGGGCGGAGCCTCGGAAAATGATGACGATCCGCTGTAAAACAGGATCACGTGACTCGGTGACTGTTCCTCCCCCTTAACATATTGCCCGACCCACCGCCGCATTTCCCAAATTATTTCATTATTTCCCTATATTATTTCCATATTTACACCAGACACGTATTTAGTTTTTCCCTCCATATCTTCCCCGATCCCTTTTCAGCCACCCCCAGGTCACAGAGTTCTCAGGGTTATAATTTCGATTCCCATCCCATCCCGACACACAATTCAGACCCACACAGGAAATGTGCAGGTTTCAGTTAAATCAGTCTATGTTTATAAACACTTAATTATTAGCCCAGCCGTTAAACCGATAAAGCTCGAGCACAGCAGCACGTGGGTGACGTAACACACCGCGCCCGTCAGGGCAGATCCCGGTGTGGGGAGCCCATGTGTGACGTCAGGCGAGTGGGGGGGGGGAGCTGTGTGACGTCACCTGTGGGGGAGCGCTCGTATTTAAAAGCACGTTAATGGATTTTTCGGTGGGACAACAACATTAATCACGGGTTTCATCACTGAATCCAGTGTTATGAGATGTAAAGTCCCCTGTTATGTTTCCGGCTGTGCCGTGTTGTTGGTGGAGTGGGCAGCGTGGTGTTTGTCTCGATTCGGGTCACAAACCAGAATTGCCAGCGGGGTCCGCACACAGTGTATTAGTCAACAGAAAACCTCTCGTCACTGCAGTCTTTGTCTCCTGGTAAACTCAACACCCTGACAGTGTGGACCATAGATACCCCTTCCTCTCAGAGTCAGGGAATCACTCAGACAGCTGATCGCTGAGAGGAATTATATTTATTGGTCTTTAAAGTTCGCCCAGATTCGTTTGGACGGATTTGATGTGGAGTTCGGGGTGTCACAGTGAAAGGGGCGGACTGCCGAACTCTCTCCGTTGTCCAAACATCCTTCCAGGTGAGGCAACACTTCACCTGTGAATCTTCCGGGGTCGCCCGTTGTGTCCGCTGCTCCCGATGCGGCCGCCTCTACATTAGTGACTCCGACTCCTCCGCAGTTGTGCGGGGTAGGAGTGTTTTTTCTTGGGGGGGGGCGGTCGATGATATTCCCTTTTGTGCGGGAGGGGTGGGTTTTGGTGATTTGATGATCGGGATGCTAACTTTTTGATGCGGGGGTTGAGGTGGGAGTTTGATTTTTCTCTCTGAACAACTTTCATGCTCTTTCTTTGTTTCGTGGTTTTCTGGAGAAGAAAAAAAGCTCAAGAATTGTTTACGGATACCTGCTTTGATAATAAATTATCCTTTGAACTATCCACTCCGAGCGGGACTTCCTGGTGTACAAACATTTTCATTCCGATTCCCTCTGGGCAATCTATTGATGTTGAAAATGATCATTTCATGATAAGGAATGGCTACAAGTGGCACATGCAACTCGTTCATTATCTGATCCAGAAACACGTAATGACCAGATTGAAAAAGAATTTCTCAGAATTATGTTTCCTTGTGAGGCATTTCATCAGTTTGTGTCAGGACGATATTTTCATGTTGAAAATGATCATAAACCTCTGATTGCATTGTTTTATGCGGGGGGTGGGGTGGGAGTGTGATTTTTCTCTCTTATAGATGCTGTCCGGCCGGCTGAGTTCCGCCAGCGTTTTGTTTGTGTTGCTTTCGATTTCGAGCATCTGCAGACTTTGTCGTGTTTGTGATTTACCTCTCTGTTGTCCCTCCCGCCTCCGGTCACTGGTCCCTCTGTAGGGACTTCCGGCCTCGACTGGTGCAGCCTAGAACCTCCTCCTAAACGCAGGCGCAGTGCCGACCGTAGCTATTATTCTGTTCAGGCGTCCGTGAAGAAGGGTCTGATCTCTGTTTTGTGGAAACCAGGGGCCGGTTGGCGTGGAAACACAACTTTGTGGGCCGAAGGGCCTGTATCGTGCTGTACGTTTTCTATGTTTCTATGAAAAGTGCCGGGAACGAGCTCTGCCGGACGGCTGGAGGTTCCGGGCTCTCCGATCCCGCAGCCCCGGTTTAGCTTTGCGCCCGAGCCCGGGCTGTGGGATCAGTTAGTTGTGGTTCCCAGGCTGAGAGGGGTTTGGGTTGAGGGGGATCTGTCTGTGTGTGTGGGTAGAGGTTATGGGTGGACTGTGGGTATGGGGTGAGTGGAGGGAACGGTGTGGAACCGTAGTCGGGGGGGGGGGGGGGGTGGAGGGTGGATGGGGGGTGGGGTTGCTGTTGTGAGAAAGTTGGATGATCGGACGTTCCGTGACCTGGGTCAAATAAAGTTGTGAACGGGGGAGGATCTGCTCCGATGTGTCGGACGCTCGCGTGTCCTTTTAGGAAGCAACAATTCTCTCTTCAAATGAATTACTGTTTAATCTTGCTGTTAACATGGTGTTTGTTACAAAGCCCCAGTGTCTGGAAGAGCTGTCACCGTCATGGGCTGTTGGTGCAGATTGGGATGGCGGTGGGGCGTCAGTGACCTCTGTATCAGAGAACAACACGGGTTTCTACATCCTCCATTGAGATATAAATGTCCTCACAGTGGATTCGGATCAGCTGGCATATCTGGAGTTTCCAAAGGGAAAGGGGATAGAGAAGGGGTGAGGAGAGAGAGTTTTAAGTAGCGAAGCATGGTCCGGGGTGGAAGGGTACAGGAGCTGTCTGATAGATCGTTTTACAGTGATTGTATTTTTATATAATCTCACAGATGGTGACTGAGGAAGAGGTTTGTTGAGGGAGGATACCCGGAGGTGAGCAGGTCAGTCACAGTATCAGGAGAGTGACAGTGATGTGATTTCCTGTGTCACGGGTACAGACAATCGTGGCGAGTGAGGAGTTTGTGTGGAGATGCAGCTTCCCTGGAGGTGGAGGAAAGAGGACACACCAACAGGTGGAACCAGCTGTGGGAAGACACGGTTTGTCAGGTCTGACGACGAGCTGAATGTACCATAACCTTCAGACTGAATCAGAAAACCATTCTGAGGGTATTTGAAATGTCGGAAGCTGGGGAGATGTGATCCCATGTCTCCATCAGAACCTCAGTGAGATGGTACCAGTTATAACGTGCAGGGATGAAAGCACAGTGTTTGGGTTCTGATTTAATCACTGATTCTGACACAGTGAGAGGGTTAGTTTTGCTGTAAGGCAGCAACATTAATGGAAGAAGACACAGAAACTTCATCAATTGTCAGTTGTTTAGCAAAAGTGAACAATTTGTATATTACCTTGACAGAATCAGATATTCCCAGTGGTGACAAAGGGGTTCAGTCTGATTTACTTCAGGTTGAAGAGGGGTGTGGAGTTTTGAAATCAATGCCTTGCAGTGCCACCATCGTTAATTTAGCATGTCCGGAGTGGTGGATCACACAGCACGGAAACAGGCCTTTGGCCGGCCATACCTGTTCTGAGCATCCACTCACTGTCTACACTGGTCCCATTTATCAGCACTTGGTTCATAGCCGACTGTATCTCGGCAGTTTCAATGCTCATTCTGTTCATAAATGTTGTGAAGGGACCTGCCTCCACCACCACCTCGGGCAGTGAGTTCCAGATTTCAGCTACCCTCTGAGTGAAAAGTCTCTTCCTCAGATCCCTCTAAACCTCTCCATCCTATGCTTAAATCCATGCCCTCTGATCAGTGACACCTCTGTCCCAGGATCGGGGCCGATATGGGCATCAGTGAGGCCTTTGATAAGGTTCAGCATGGTAAGTTGCTGTGGAAAGTCAGATCACACGGGATCCAGGGAGAGCTGGCTCACTGGATGCACAGTTGTCTTGATGGTAGGAAGCAGAGAGTGATGGTGGGAGGCTGTTTATTGGACTCGAGGCCCGGGCCTAGTGAGGTTCCCCAGGGTTACACCCCATTGCTCTCATTACTCATTGATATTTAATTATATTTGCATTTGCACAGTTTGTTGAATTCTATGCTCCACTTGATCTTTCATTGATCCTGTTATTATTCTAAAGATTTTCTAAGTGTTCCTGTAGGAAAAACAATCTCAGGGTTGTATGTAGTGACATATACGTACTCTGATAATAACATTTACTTTGGACGTCAACCATTATTGTCATCTGGGTCAATAATTTGGTTAAGAATGTACAGGATATGGAGAGTAGGTTTGCAGCAAGTTCAATTACATTTTTCTGAAAGATATTAAGTATAAACTCTTCACTTTGTTTCCCTCTCCGCACTCGACCACCCCCTCCCCTTACTGTCTCCCTCCCTGCCCCATCCTCCCTCTCACCCTGACATTGGACATACGTTCAGGGTGAAAGTCAATTATTTTAGGGGAATCTGAAGGGGAATTCTTCACTCGGAGGTTGGTGAGAGTGTGGAATGAGCTGCCAGTGGAAGTGCAGGATGTGGGTTTGATTTAGACACTAAAGAGGAATTTGGGTGAGGACGTGGATGGGAGGTGTATGGAGGCTCTGTTGCAGGTAGTTGGAACCAGGCAGTAACAACAAAAACAGGTCAGCGTGGATTAGAAGGGCCTGTTTCGGTACTGCTGCTCTCTGTGACTCGAATAATATTCTCATTTGTAATTTCCACAGTCAGTACTTTGCTACTTATGAGTGAACCCAGAAATTTACTCAAACAAGAACTGAAAGACTGTTGGTTGGCTACAAATAGTGTTCACAAGCTGTGATACTTGCCAAAGGGGGTGCTACTCAGTAATGACCATGCAGGGCACCCAAACTTTTGCTTCGGGCCCTTTCCCTTTTTTGTTATTTTGAAATTTTAAAAGATGGAAATAAAAATGTAATCTTGCTTAAAATATGTTTTTTTAAAGTGTCATCTTTAACTTTATGCCTTTTGTAATCAGGTCATCGCTTACTCGCTTAGCTATTCACAGTAACAGAAATTTTGAACAGGGGTGCCCAAACTTTCCTGTGCCTTCCAAAAATTCCAGACATTGCTGCTCTGTTTTCGTCCCGGCCCATGTTTTTTTAGATCAATTTTGACCAATTTTTCTCTCGTGCCTCTCTAATTCTCTTTATTCCACCTGACTTTAGCTTCTCCTTCTCTAATGTCAGGGTGAATTTGATCACATTAAGATCACTTACCCCTAAAGGTTCTTTGGGCTTAAGTGACCTAATTAATTCTGGTTTATTACAACACCCAATCCAGAATAGCTGACCCCCAAGTGGGCTCAATCATGAGCTGCTCTAAAAAAGCATCTTGTGGGCATTCCAGGAATTCCTCCTCTTGAGACCAACACCATCCTAATTTTCCTAATCACCTGCATGGCAATCCCCCATGACTACTGTAACATTGCCCTCTTGGCACGCATTTTCTATCTCCCATTGTAATTTGAGGACCACATACTTACTACTGTTTGGGGGTCTCTGTACAATTCTCATCAGGGATTCTTTTTTACATTTGCTGTTCCTTAATTCTACCCACAGATTTTACACCTTCCAACCCTATGCCACTTCTTTCTAATGATTTTATTTAATATTTTACCAACAGAGCCACACAACCCCACTACCAGCTTGTTCTCTCAAGAAACATATAGGTATCTGGGAAACAAGAGGACCTGCAGATGCTAGAAATCTAGAAAACTACACACAAAGTGCTGAAGGAGCTCAGCATGTCAGGCAGCATCTATGGATGGGAATCAACATTTCGGGCCAAGACCCTTCACCAGAACTCTTGATACCCACGTATCTGGAATATCAACAGGCAAAGAAAATAGTAAGTAGTGCGGAATAGGGAAAACCTTTGACAAAATTTCGTCCAAGGCTTTAAAAAAAAACTACCAAATAGAGCTCAATAATTAACAAATACAACACAGGCAATAAACACTTTCATCAATACTGACATCAACTTTTTTTAAAATAAAAATATCTTGGTCCCATTTCAATCAGTAAAATTTAAAAAGATAAACAAGAACTTAAGAAAGCTTTAGAAAAGACTATTTACACTCAAACCCACTTAGATTAACACTACCTTGGACAGAAGGAGGAAGAGAAATAACACACATAAAATAAAAAAAAAATCACAGAACAGTCAGATAAAACTTCTAGGTATATATCTTTCCATCAAAAATGAACTGGATTCAGCACTCCATGTATGTATATACAATTGTGATAAGAAATACAGACCGGAAATCTTAAATGAGAGGCCAATTCAGAAAAATTAATCATCACTCTGGAAGGAAATATTAATCAGTTGAACGAGTATGATCCTCCATGGGAGACATCCCAATGATCTGAGCAGATGAAATGGTGACAAAATTATACATTAATCAATACATTATTTCAGATAGGACAATCCATAATAACCATCTGGATACAATATTACAAGATAAACAAGCAGGAACAACTCCCTTAATAGATAAAGCATTTCCCAAGACACACATGTTCCTCGACCAGTGGAGCACTTCACCACAGGTATTGTTCGTGTCATCAGTCAGACAAACAAAAGATTTTCTCTGTCAATCAGCTTCAAAATGTTTCTACTCTGACATTGCCACGCCCCACTTCTGATTTCCATCTCCTCGACTTCTTCACTCTGCAGAAAACTCAAAGGAAACCTCTTCACCACAGAGTGGTGTCTGTTTGGAATCCGTCACCACTGGATGATGGATCCAGTGGTGGATCTCACCACCCAGGGAGAGCAAGAGATGAACAACAGGAGAGGATTTAAAAGGACTGTCGTGGAACAGAATCACTGGCAGGGTCCAGCTGGCTTGAGTTGACTCTACTGTACACTAGGTGTGTTATAAATTCAGTAAGTACCAGAGACAGAGTTTAAAATAGAACTGATTTATTTGTCTCAGATGCAGAATATTAAACTCCAGTCCCATTAAAGGTGAATGTGCAGCAGAAGAAAATCCTCCCATGCCCAGTGACCAGGGTGCAGGACTGGGTGTGGTGAGTAGCAGCAATAATTGCAGAGTTCAGCACCGAGAGTCACTTTCAAAATTGCATTCAGCAACAGTGATGGACAAATATCCAGCATGCAGCTCATTGAAACTTTCTCCCCAGTGTGAACCGGCAGTGTGTCACAAGTCTTACATGCTGTAAGGTTTCACTGCTGATGTAACAACCTCTCAGTAATGTTTCCCAGCTGAGGTAATGGTTTCTCAGTAGCAGCAATGTTCAGGCTATGACTAGAGATAACAGGGTTTTGGAGTGTGGGGCTGTCCAATGACAGAAATGTCCTTTCTTGTGAGTCTGGAAGAGTGATTTTCATGGTCTTTTGCCAGGGAGAGATGAGAAAATGCAAATGGAGAGAGTGGGCCCTTTTTCTTTTTTTTATTTGTTTTCTTTACTAACCCTCTGGTCAAAGTAAGAATTACAAAGCTCAATTGTTTAATCACATATTGTTTACTGTTATTTCAGGGTACTGATTTGTAGCAGGGGACACATCACACAGCATCCATCCAAACGAGATTTCTTAAGTTTAGCCAGGCTGGGGTCTATCACCCCTTATATTAAGCTGCTAGCTGAAGTGAGAGTTACGCAAGGATATTTCACTGAGTGAATCGCTTCCCACATTCACAGCAGGTGAACGGAATCTCCCCAGTGTCAACAGTGATACACATTTGGTGGATTTGGCTGAGAGAATTTTTCCCAAAGTCTGAGCATGAAATCGGCCTCTCCCCAGTGTGAACTCTCTGATGTACTTTCAGTTGGGATGACGAAGTGAATCCCTTCCCACAGTCTGAGCAGGTGAATGGCCTCTCCCCAGTGTGAACTCTCTGATGTACCTTCAGATGAGATGACATAGTGAATCCCTTCCCACAGTCTGTGCAGGAGAACGGCCTCTCCCCAGTGTGAAATCGCTGATGTATCTTCAGTTGAGATGACGAAATGAAACCCTTCCCACAGACTGAGCAGGTGAACGGCCCTTTCCCTGTATGGGCTGACTGGTGTGACAGCAGGTGAGATAACCGATTGAATCCCTTCCCACAGTCTGAGCAAGTGAACCGCCACTTCCCAGTGTGAACTGACTGGTGTCTCTGCAGGAAAGATGATTCAGTGAATCCCTTTCCACAGACTGAGCAAGTGAATGGCCACTCCCCAGTATGAACTAACTGGTGTCTCAGTAGGTGAGGTGACAAAGTGAATCCCTTCCCACAGACTGTGCAGGTGAACGGCCTCTCCCCAGTATGAACTCGCTGATGTACCTTCAGTTGAGATGAGCAAGTGAATCCCTTCCCACAGTCTGAGCAAGTGAACGGCCGCTCCCCAGCGTGAACTCGCTGATGTAACTTCAGTAGACATGACTGAGTGAATCCCTTCCCACAGTCCGAGCAGGTGAATGGCCTCTCTCCAGTGTGAACTCGCTGATGTACCTTCAGTTTATATGACCGAGTGAACCCCCTCCCACAGTCCGAGCAGGTGAACAGCCGCTCCCCACTATGAACTCGCTGGTGAGCCATTAGGGTGGATGATTGAGTAAATCCTTTCCCACACTCTGAGCAGGTGAACGGCCTTTCCCCAGTGTGAACTGACTGGTGTACCAGTAGGTAGGTTGACTGAGTGAATCCCTTCCCACAGTCTGAGCAGGTGAATGGCCTCTCTCCAGTGTGAACTCTCTGATGTATCTTCAGCTTAGATGACGAAATGAATCCCTTCCCACAGTCTGAGCAGATGAACGGCCTCTCCCCAGTGTGAATTCGCTGGTGAGCCATTAGGTCAGATGACCGAGTGAATCCCTTCCCACAGTCTGAGCAGGTGAACGGCTCTCCCCAGTGTGAACTCACTGGTGAGCCATTAGGTCAGATGACCGAGTGAATCCTTTCCCACAAATTCAGCAGATGACCAGCCTCTGCCCAGTGTGAACTTGCTGAAGTACCTTCAGTTGAAATGACCGAGTGAATCCATTCCCACTGTCTGAGCAGGTGAACTCCCATGTAAAATGACGGGCATGCCAGTGAGTTAGATGATAGAGTGAATCCCTCCCCACCGTCTCAGCAGGAAGGATGATCGTGTGAATCCCTTGCTGCACTTCTTAAATATCTGGACAAAGACAGCAAAACTGGCGTGTTGTGTTTGAGATTCCCGTAGACAAATTCCTTGTCATTTTTAACCTGTAAAAAAGATTTACAAAATCCATCAATGGGTGTAGGACAACATTTCAGATGAGATCACTTGAGTTGTCAAGGTGTGATCTGACATCACACTGTTACAGTGAAGTTCATCCCAAGTTGGAGAGAGAAATCATCTTCTAACTGGGCACAATGCTGGTATCTGGAATGACCATCAAACTCTCTGATGCTCCTCCTGTCTCTATAAGAATGGGACATTTCTGCCATCTCCAATCTGTGACTTGGCTCAGTTTGACTCTCTCCATTGGTATTATTCCCTGTTACCACTGAGCTGCATGGGCTGCTGGCCCCACAGTAACTGAACACTCTGACGCAAATAACCTTTGTTAACATGCAGATGGGAATCTCACACAAATGTCTGGAAGCGCATTTCACGCACCCACCACTACCTGTGTAGAAAACGTACCCCAAAATCCCCTCGGTATCTATTTCCAAGCAGCTTAAAACTATGCCCCCTCATGTTAGCCATTTCATCCCTGGGAAATTTCAACCATAGAAACATAGAGCATTACAGTACAGAAACAGGCCTTTTGACTCTTCTTGGTTGTGCCGAACCATTTTTCTGCCTAGTCCCAATGACCTGCACCTGGGCCATATCCCTCCAAACCCATCTCATCCACATACCTGTCCAAGTTTTTCTTAAATGTCAAAAGTGAGCCCACATTCACCACTTCATCTGGCAGCTCATTCCACACCTCCACCACTCTCTGAGTGAAGAAGACACCCCAATGTTCCCTTTAAACTTTTACCCCTTCACCCTTAACCCATGACCTCTGGGTTTATTCTCCCCTGGCCTCAGTGGAAAAAGCCTGCTTGCATTCACTCTATTTATACCCATCATATTCTTATACACCTCTATCAAATCACCCCTCATTCTCCTACGTTCCAGGGAATAAAGTCCTAACCTATTCAACCATTCTCTGTAACTCAGTTTCTCAAGTCCCAGCAACATCCTTGTAAACCGTCTCTGCACTCTTTCAACCTTATTAATATCCTTCCTTTAATTAGGTGACCAAAACTGCACCCAATTCTCCAAATTCAGTCTCACCAATGTCTGATACAACCTCACCATTACATTCCAACTCTTATACTCAAAACTTTGATTTATAAACACCAATGTAACAAACCTTTGGCTATCCACACGATCAACATCCCTCATCATTCTATAAAATTAAAAAAGTCTCTAAACATAAACAAGGAAATTACACATTGCTTTGAGGATTTGTTGGAAGTATACAAAATGATGAGGGAGAAGATTGGGTAAATAAATGCAAGCAGCTTTTTCCACTGAGATTGGGTGGGATGACAACCATAGGTCATGGGTAAGCGGGGAAGGTGAAAATTTAATGGGAACATGTGGAAAAGCTCTTCACTGAAATGTTCGTGACAGTGTGGAATGAGATGTCAGCAAAGTGTTGGATATGAGTTTGGTTTCACCATTTAAAAGAAGTTTGGATGGGAGCCTGGATGGTAGGGGTATGCCGGCGATGGTCCCAGTGCAGTTAGTTGCATTAGACAGCTTAAATGGAAGCATTGGAAAGTCAGGAGGACACAACCATGGCTGAAATGAGAAGCCAAAGCCAACATAAAAGCCAATGTGAGGGCAAACAAAAGAGCAAAAACTATTGGGAAGCTTTTAGAATCCAACTGAAGACCACTAAACAAAAAGTCAGATAAGCTCAGGGTGTGGCATTAATTACTGTACTCATTAATGAGTCTTGGTTGCACCCAGCAGTCTGAGGCATTTAGAGGAACAAAATATCTGGGGTCTCAATATCTCTTGAAAACCAAGGTTCCCCGCACCAGTTACCTTACAACTTTTATTTTGACAGGCACATACAAACTCTACACCCTCACTTCTGAAGAACTCCCACTTACAAGTACTCCTTTACTAGAAAAACAGCCAGTCCCAATCCACACTTGTTAGATCTTTCTGATACCATCAGAATTGACCTTTCTCCAATTTAGAATCTCAACCCATCGTCCAGCCCTCTCTTTTTGCATGTTTACTTGGAATCCTATGTCATTACGATCGCTAGATACAAAGTGTTCCCATACACTAATTTCAGTCACTAACACTGGATCATTTCCTAACAGTTTATTGCACACTTCTACGTTAGGAATTCTACATCCAGATTAAGAGCACATTTGACAAGCTCTTCCCCATTTAGTCCTTTTACAGTATGGGAGTTCCACTCAATATATAAAAAGTTAAAATTGCTTACTATATCAACCTTTGTTTCTTAGCACAGTCTGTGATCTCTACAAAGTTTGTTCCTCTAAATCTCTGAGTGTTGGGTGCAACCAAGTCCCAATAATGGCTACAATATCATAATTCCCTGTCCTGAGCTCATCTGGCTTTCCTACGGTGCTTCTTGCATTGTGATATACACAGCTCAGCACATTCATCGCACCAGGCTCAACCATTTGATTGCTGACTCTGTCTGAGGTCTGAACAGCATCTGTCTGGGTGTCTAGAAAGCAACCTCTCCCTCAATGTCACAAAAACAAGGGAACTGGTTGTGGATTACAGAAAGAATGGAGACGGGCTAACCCCTATTGGCATCAATGGATCTGGGGTTGAGAGAGTGAACAGCTTTAAGTTCCTCGACATAAACATCACTGAGGATCTCATGTGGTCTGTACATACCGACTGTGTGGTATGTGGCCGTATCCACATATGGTATGTATATGGTATTTATCCACCCCCCCCCCAACGGTTTATAAAGTGGTCTACCTGTTGTTGTAGGAGATGGCCCCAAGGCTATTCTGCGATGGTTGTTTAACCTCATTCCCCTTTCTGACTCTCACCCAGTTTGATGTGTCCTGTACCTTGGGTGTAACTCCCCTCTCTTGATGTCATAACTATCACCCCCTCTGACTCCCAGATGATCCAGAATTCATACATTTCCAGCTCCAGCTCCTTAAAGTGCAGGGCTACAAGCTGCAGCTGGATGATATCTTGTATGTGAGGGCATCAGGTACACTGGAGGTCTCCCCACCTTTCCACCAATGTCCCATCTAATTTGCGATGACAGGTGTGTCAAAACACCTTGTGCTGTGCAATTTTCACCCACTGACAACAAGACGTGCACACTGAATTTTAAATAGGGTGGTATTTCTTTTAACAGCTAGCTAGTATTGTATGTAGTTTTGCTACAATAAGTGTATGGGACTTTGGAAAAGATGTTGAATTTCCCCATGGGGATGAATAAAGTATCTATCTATCTATCTAAATCACTGTCGATAAGAGCTTTGATCTCATCTGGATTTGATCGAGTTCATCTGCACTCTCACACAAAATATGTCGCAAGCCTGTTGCAGGTTATGAAGGATTTTCTCACTAGAGCTTTTGCACACCCTCCGTATGTGATTTGCTTGCTAAATGATACTTTACAAAGACAGATTTCCAAATATCACTCCACTTCTTCCCACTTGTAAATTTTCCAACTGTAATCGCCACAATACTGTAACACCAGTTTCTGTATTGTACATAAATATTTCCCCTGAACCCTCCCCCAAGTGACAGATGGTGTTGAACTCAGTGTGGCAATGTCATTGAACATAAACGGAAGGGCAGTAGTCTTTCTGTCTCATTGGAGTCTGGCACATTTGTGATGTGAAAGCTATTAGTTACCCAGGACAAAGGTGTTTGATATCATTATGTGCCCAGAGAGAATGGGACAAAACATGTTCTCACCGGTAGAAAAGTGCAGACCGAGAGGCGGTAGCTCAAGCAACACACACAAAATGCTGGAGGAATTCAGCAGGCCAGGCAGCATCTATGGAAAAGAGTACTAATGCTGAGTTCCAGCATCTGCACATTTTCTCTTGTCTACGATTGGAGAAAGAACAAAGGTGATTTTCTCAACTGGTGATGTAAAAGATGTTTTTTTCCCTTTCTCCGAGTTCCTAATCCTTGCATTTAGATAGCTGGAGATCCATCGGTTCCCATTCCCTCATCAGCCGGAAGCTCCCCGGGGCCCGCGTACGGATCGTGGGACTGAGAGAGAGGGAACCGAGCAGGACTGTCCCAGGATTGCGGACTATGAGGTCCAGAGTTCACAGAAAATGTCCCTCAGTCGGTGTTTAAGATAGTAGCCCGGAAAATCATTCTTACCTTTACCGATCATCCGGAGGTCCTTTGTGTACGGTTGTGACCCTCCACAGGAAAAGGAGGAGGAGTCCATGGAGGAGGGGAGAGCCGAGGGGGAGGAAGGCTGGAGCGTTGTGGGCAAACGAAAGAATGCCCAAAAAGCTCCGGCCAAACGACAGAGGGCGGAACGGAAGGAGCTCGTGAAGAGAAAGGCAGGGGACCACGCAGCCTCCGGTAACCTGTCCACGTCAGACGAGGAAGGAGTTGGGGGAGGCCAGCAGCAGCCCCAGAAGACAAAGCAGCGGGCAAAGCCAACGGAGAGGAGGAGAGAGAGGGTGGGGAAAGTCTGCTGGCCACCCCCGAAGAACAAGCACAGGAGGCGGAGACCACCAGAGACCCCCAGCTCCGGGAACCCGGGAGCGGAGCCACGTATGGAGCCTCGCAGCCTGAAGGGGCAGCAGGCCTGGGAGACACCAAGTCCCCAGGCACAGAACAGGAACTGCCACACCCAGGGGAGGATGACCTGCAGTTCCTGAGCACACAGAAGGTGAAGGACTTCACAAAGGCCGTGGGCATGAAGGCTCAGGACTGCGAAGGTAAGGACAGTGTGCTTCTGAAATAAAGAACCGGTAAAGGCCGACGTGACCTTCCTCCAGGAGTGCGGACTGCCACACCTCCGTAACTACCGGAGGTGGTCGCGTTGGTGGACCCGGGGTTTGTCGGTGTGGTCGGGGACGGTCTGGTAGCAGACGTCAAATACCGGGACACTCCGCTCCGGCTCCCACCGCTGCTGGTGACGTCCCGGCTGGACCATCCGGCAGCGCCGACGGCAGGCTGGACAGTACCTCTATCACGCAGATCTTAGACGACGGCAAGCGGGAGTGTCTGGAGCAGCCACTGACCCTGGACGAGCTGACTGGCTCCGTCCATTCCTCTGAGTCGGGTAAGACTTCCGGAAGCGACGGCTTACCGGTCGAGTTGTACTCGGCTCTGTGGAACCGGATGGGCCCCGACCTGCTGGAAGTGTACAACGCTACGCTCCTGGCAGCAGCATGTCCGAATCCATGAGGAAGGGCATCATCACCCTCATCTACAAGCATAAGGGGGAGAGGGAAGACATTGGGAATTGGAGGCCCATCTCACTCCTGAATGTGGACTACAAGATCCTGTCCAAGGCTATCGCCAACATGGTCAAGTCTGCACTGGAGCTGGTGATCCACCAGGACCAAACCTGTGCTGTACCGGGCAGGAAGATCTCAGACAGCCTCGCGCTGCTGAGGGACACCATCGCCTACGTGCAGGACGGGGGGGGGGGGGGGGGTGGACGCCTGCCTGGTCGCCTTGGACCAGGAGAAAGCCTTCGACAGGGTATCGCACACGTACATGGCGGATGTACTCTCCAAAATGGGATTTGGGGCGGGAATCCGGAATTGGATCAAACTGCTCTAAACGGACATCTGTAGCGCAGTCCAGGTCAACGGGTGGGAAACAGACAGCTTCCCCATCAGGTCTGGAGTCAGGCAGGGCTGCCCTCTCTCCCCTGTCGTGTGCTGCATAGAACGCTTTGCCGAAGCCATCAGGAGGGATGAGGGCATAAGAGGGGTGACGCTGCCAGGCAGCGGAGGGGCACAAGTCAAAACCTCCCTGCACATGGACGACGTCACCGTCTTCTGCTCCGATCCGAGGTCAGTTCGCAGGCTGATCAGCGAACAGTTTGAGCTGGCGTCGGGGGCCAAGGTCAACCGCACGAAGGACGAATCCATGCTCTTCGGCAACTGACCCGACCGATCCAGTGTCCGCTTCGCCATCCGGTCTGATCACGTGAAGGTGCTGGGGATCTGGTTCGGAGGTGCTGAGGCGTGCAGGAAGAACTGGCAGGAGCGGACTGCCAAGGTGAAACAGAAACTGGGACTGTGCTGAGGACGCTCCCTTTCGATAACGGGCAAGAACCTGGTCATCAGGTGTGAGGTGCTCTCAGGGCTGCTGCACTTGGCGCAGGTGTGGCCAGTGCCCCGCTCCTGCAGCTTGGAAATCACCAGAACCGTCTTCAGATTCGTCTGGGGATCGAGGATGGAGTGAGTCAGACGGGCAGTCATGCACAAGTTCCTGGACAATGGGGGCAAGAACGTTTCCAATGTCGCCCTCACCCTGATGGCCAGTTTCGTGTGTGGATGCATCAGGTTGTGTGTGGATCCCAGGTACGTGGGCACCAAGTACCGCATTGTGCCGATGTTCTACCTGTCCCCCTGGCTACGAAGGATGGGTCTGGTCCCTTTCCCGCGCAACACCCAGTCAGCTGGTCGTTGCCGCCATGTCTGTCCTTCGTAGAAAAGTTTTTCCAGGTCAACGCCTTTGACCACAGGGCCATCAGGCAGTGGTCAGCACGTAATGTCCTGCAGGCACTGCAGGAGAAGGACATGATGGACACAGTGGGGTGGTTCCCTGAGCAGACCATCCAGTTCATTTGGCAAAATGTCTCATAGCCAGACCTCACCAACAGGCAGCAAGACCTCGCCTGGCTGGCCGTGAGAGGGGCATTCCCAGTCTGATCCCTCCTGTACACCCGGGACGTCGCCTCCACAACCTGCTGCCCACGGGAGGACTGCAGTGAGGAGGAGTCGGTGACCCACCTCTTTGCACACTGAGGGTTTGTGGAGAAGGGTGGAAGGGACGGTGTCGAGATTCATCCCCAGCAGCTGCGTGACAGAGGACTCTCTGATCTACGGGCTGTTCCCGGGGACGCACAAGGAGACCAACATCCGGTGCTGCTGGTAGATCATCAACTCGGTGAAGGTCCAGAAACTTGATGGTCTTCCAGCACACGGAGATGACCGTGGGGGAATGCTGCTGACTGGCACCTTCTCGGTTGCAGGAGTATGTGCTGAGGGACGCGCTGATACTTGGTGCAGTCACCGCAAGGGCCCAGTGGGGAAGGACCAGGGTTTAGGGTTCTTCTCCAGCAGGAGTGTGTGGGATTGGGTGGTGGGGAGTTCACCCCTCAACAATGGTGTGTAAAGATGAACCAACAGAGTGCCACATGAGTGGCTGAAAGTGTGGAAATGCATAGAAACATCTGTAAAGGGCAGAGTCATCAAATGGTTTGTTGTAAATAATTTTATTTTTGAATACAGTATATCTTGATTTAAAAAAAATCTCACGCCACAGAACAGGAGAGGGCGAAATGGACAGCACAGAGGAAGGCAAATTCACTCTCTGACGCTGTGAGTGTGTGATGGGACGGTGTGGAGGGAGATTTTCTCCTCGTCTCACCCCGGGAGTGTGTGATGGGACAGCGTGGAGGGAGATTCACTCTGTGTCTGACCCTGGGATTGTGTGATGGGACAGTGTGGAGGGAGATTCACTCTGTGTCTGACCCCGGGTGTGTGTGTGATGGGACGGTGTGGAGGGAGCTTCACTCTGTGTCTGACCCCGGGAGTGTGTGATGGGACAGTGTGGAGGGAGATTCACTCTGTGTCTGACCCTGGGATTGTGTGATGGGACAGTGTGGAGGGAGATTCACTCTGTGTCTGACCCCGGGAGTGTGTGATGGGACAGTGTGGAGGGAGCTTCACACCGTGTCTGACCACGGGAGTGTGTGATGGGACAATGTGGAGAGACTTCACTCTGCCTTTAACGCTGGTATTTCATCCCCCATCCGTACTTGTACTTGGGACTTCATGGACACACCTCTATTATAGTCGATTTTATCTGATGCGGGGCAGTTAGCCACGATGTGGGTTGGGTGGAGATGAGATCCTGGGCACCCAGACTCTGCCAGTCCGACCTCCCTCAGCCTGGAGCTGAGACGCTACTGTGTCAGTGTGAGGAGCTCCGACCCACTGTTGCAGTGCACAGGGTGCGGGGGGCAGCAGAAACCTCAAATAAAACTCGAGTCCGGCACCAGGACAGGAAGTTACAGCGGTTTATTGATTTCATCATGACAAATGTAAATTAAACAATGTGTGAGCTGCTGACGTGCGGGAATAAATAAGCTGCTCCCGACTCACTCACAGTCACACACAATTAACTGACCGGCGACAAGGAGTGACCGGTTGAATAATCAGTCCCGTTTCTCACCGTCACTCTGCATCGGGGAACCGATGATTATAAAATCACAATTCAGGGCCGTGTCCGGGATCGCTGCAGATCCAGGGTCACTGCCGAGGGATTTGTCCATTTAACATCATTATATCGGCCAGACTGCCGAATGCACTGTCCTCAGCAAAGGGAGCAAAAAGATTCTCACCTTGGATAATCCCACCCCGGGACACCGCTGTCCCAGACTGAGCCCTGGACCCCGGGCTCTTCTGGTCTTTGTACTTCCTGGGGCAGTCTCGAACCCACACAGGTGGCAGCTGGACAACAGGCGGAAATAGGTCACTGCGGAATGGCTTCCGATGTCACCGAGCCCGATACTGGAGCCGGTTCCGTTAAAACCATTGGGAACTAAATCCGGCGCGCGGCCATTAAAGGTAATGGCGGGCGTTAAAGGGGAGGGTGGAGAATCGGGCAAAATGCCACTATTCCACGGACAGGGATGTTCACACATTCAGATGTTCACAGATCACTCTCAGTCCGGGTCTGACTCCCTGCAGACATCTCAGTTCCTTACCCCCGATCTCACTGAACTGATTCGACCCCAGGCTGAAACAGTTGGGAGAATAAAGATGAAATAAACAGATTACACAACAGTGTCAGTAACAGGGGACTGGGGTTAATGTTTTAACAACTCTCACAGACAAATATCACCAGAAAACCCGTAGATCTGCTGATATTTTATCACATTAAACATTAACACAAACACTCACCAGATCCACTCCAGACTCGGGAGGGTCAGTATGAGGCGGCAGATAGCGGGGACAGATCGGTCTGTCAGCGAGTTGTATCCCAGGTTCAGCACCGTCAGTGATGGGTTTGTACTGAGAGCGGAGACGAGATCCTCGGCACCAGAATCTGTGAGACCGACATTGTCCAGCCTGGAGATGAGTGAGAGTGAGGGTGAAGGAGACAGAGAGACAGGAGATGGTACAAATCCCCAGTGTTTATCAGTAACACAATTACTGATCACATTAATGTTCACTGTCAGACACCCAGTGACGGTAAACACAATCTCCCACAGTCTGGTACTTACCACAGTTTCTGTATTTTACACTCCGGGTTCCTCAGAGCCGCAGACACCAGTTTCACTCCTGAATCGCCCAGGTGATTATCACTCAGGTTCAGCTCCGTCAGTGATGGGTTTGCACTGAGAGCGGAGGCGAGATTTTCGGTACCAGAATCTGTGAGACTGACATGGGTCAGCCTGGAGATGAGAGAGAGTGCGGGTGAAGGACACAGAGAGACAGGAGACGGTATAAATCCCCAGTGTTTATCAGTTACACCATTACTGATTTTTTTCTTCAGCACGACTGTGCAAGTCAGCCAGTGAGAACAGCAGAAAGAGTTTAAAAGGAAGACAGATTTACAAAGCGAGCGTCAGAGGAGCGGGAGACAGAGTAGGAAGGCTTTGGCTCAACGGGGCTTCGGCGATAAAGAGTCGAGGCGAGGTAGGTTATCTGTTTACAATACAGACAGAGAGTATGTGTGTGAGGCTGGTTTTCTGTGCTCGGTGTCAGATGTGGGAGATCCTGGAGACTCCCAGCCTCCCGGACGGCAACATCTGCACCCGGTGTGTCGAGCTGCAGCTCCTTAGGGACCGAGTTAGGGAACTGGAGATGCAGCTCGATGACCTTCGTCTGGTCAGGGAGAGCGAGGAGGTGATAGAGAGGAGTTACAGGCAGGTGGTCACACCGGGGCCACGGGAGACTGAAGAAGTGGGTCACAGTCAGGTGAGTGAAGGGCATGAAGCAGGTACTAGAGAGTACCCCTGTGGCTGTCCCCCTTGACAATAAGTGCTCCTGTTTGAGTACTGCTGAAGGGGGGGACGGCCTCCCTGGAGGAAGAGGATGGCAGCAGTGATAGGGGACTCTATAGTTAGGGGTTCAGATAGGTGATTCTGTGAACGCAGGAAAGAAACGCGAATAGTAGTTTGCCTCCCAGGTGCCAGAGTCTGGGATGTTTCAGATCGCGTCCAAGTTATCCTGGAGTGGGAGGGAGAACAGCCAGAGGTCGTGGTACATATTGGTAAAGAAAAAGGGAAGAATTTCTGAAAACAGACTACAGGGTGTTAGGAAGTAAATTGAGAAGCAGGACCGTAAAGGTAGTAATCTTGGGATTACTGCCTGTGCCATGTGGCAGTGAGAATGGAAATAGAATGAGGTGGAGGATAAATGCGTGGCTGAGGGATTGGAGCTGGAGGCAGGGATTCAGATTTCTGGATCAATGGGACCTCTTTTGGAGCTGGTGTGACCTGTACAAATAGGACGGATTGCAATTGATTACCAGGGGGACCAATATCCCGGCAGGGAGGTTTGCTAAAGCTACTGGGAAGAGTTTAAACTAGAATTGCTGGGGGGTAGGAACCGAACTGATGTGTTGGAGGAGAGGGAGGTTGGCTCACTAATGGAGAAAATTTGGAGACAGTGCGAAAGGGAGGATAGACAGGTGATATAGAATGGACGCGCTCGGTCCAATGGTTTGAGATGTGTCTATTTTAATGCAAGGAGTATTATGAACAAAGCAGGTGAGCTTAGAGCGTGGATCAGCACTTGGAGATATGATGTTGTGGCCATTACAGAGACTTGGAGGGTGCAGGGGCAGGAATGGTTACTTCAAGTGCCGGGTTTTAGATGTTTCGGGACGGACAGGGAAGGAAGCAAAAGAGGTGGGGTTGTGACACTGTTGATCAGAGATAGTGTCACGGCTGCAGAAAAGGAGGACGTCATGGGGGGGTTGTCTATGGAGTCTCTGTGGGTGGAAGTTAGGAACAGGAAGGGGTCAATAACTCTACTGGGTGTTTTGTATAGACCACCCAACAGTAACAGGGGCATCGAGGAGCAGATAGGGAGACAGATTCTGGAAAGGAGTAATAATAACAGGGTTGTTGAAGTGTGAGATTTTAATCTCCCAAATATTGATTGACATCTCCCTAGAGTTAGGGGTTTAGATGGGGTGGAGTTTGTTAGGTCTGTTCAGGTAGGTTTCCTGACAAAGTGTGTAGATAAGCCTACAAGAAGAGAGGCTGCACTTGATCTGGTATTGGGAAATGAACCTGGTCAGGTGTCAGGTCTCTCATAGGGAGAGCATTTTGGAGATAGTGATCACAATTCTATCTCTTTTACCATAGCATTGGAGAGGGATAGGATCAGTCAAGATAGGGAAACCTTTAATTGGAGTAAGGGGAACTATGAGGCTATCAGGTTGGAACTTGCAAGCATAATTTGGAAACAGATGTTCTCAGGGAAATGTACCGAAGAAATGTAGAAAATGTTCAGGGGATATTTGCGTGGGGTTCTGAGTCGGTACATTCCAATGAGACATGGAAAGGATGGTCGTGTACAAGACACATGGTGCACAAAGGCTGTTGTAAATCTAGTCGAGAAAAGAAGGGCTTACGAAAATTTCAAAAAACTAGGTAATGATATGAATCTGTAAGATTATAAGGCAAGCAGGAAGAAGCTTAAGAATGAAATTAGGAGAGCTAGAATGGGCCACGAGAAGGCCCTAGCGGACAGGATTAAGGAAAACCCCAAGGCATTCTGCAAGTACGCGAAGAGCAAAAGGATAAGATGTGAGAGAATAGGACCAATCAAGTGTGACAATGAGAAACTGCGTATGGAACCGGAGGAAATAGTGAAGGTATTTAAAGAAGCATTTGCTTCAGTATTCATGACGGAAACGGATCTTGGCGATTGTAGGGGTGACTTGCAGCAGACTGAAAAGCTTGAGAATGTAGATATTAAGAAAGAGGATGTGCTGGAGCTTTTGGAAAGCATCAAGTCGGATATGTCACCAGGACATGGCGGGATGTACCCCAGGCTACTGTTGGAAGCGAGGGAAGAGATTGCTGAGCCTCTGGCAATGATCTTTGCATCATCAATGAGGACGGGAGAGGATGCGGAGGATTGGAGGTTTGTGGATGTTGTTCCCTTATTCAAGAAAAGGAGTAGGGATAGCCCAGGAAATTATAGGCTAGTGGGTCTTACTTCAGTGTTTGGTAAGTTGATGGAGAAGATCCTGAGAGGTAGGATTTATGAACATCTGGAGAGGCAAAATATGATTAGGAATAGTCAGCATGGCTTTGTCAAAGGCAGGTCGTGCCTTACGAGCCTGACTGAATTTTTTTGAGGATGTGACTAAGCACATTGATGAAGGTAGAGCAGTGGATGTAGTGTATATGGATTTCAGCAAGGATTTGATAAGGTAAACCATGCAAGGCTTATTGAGAAAGTCATGTGGCATCGGATCCAAGGGGACATTGCTTTGTGGATCCAGAACTGGCTTGCCCACAGAAGGCAAAGTGGTTGTAGACAGGTCATATTCTGCATGGAGACCGGTGACCAGTGGAGTGCCTCAGGGATCTGTTCTGGGACCCTAGTCTTTGTGATTTTTATAAATGACCTGGATAAGGAAGTGGAGGGATGGGTTAGTAAGTTTGCTGATGACACTAAGGTTGGGAGTGTTATGGACAATGTGGAAAGCTATCAGAAGTTACAACGGGACATTGATAAAATGCAAAACTGGGCTGAGAAGTTGCCCATGGAGTTCAACCAAGATAAGTGTGAGGTGTTTCATTTTGGCAGGTCAAGTGTGATGGAAGAATATGGTTTTTATGGTAAGTCTCGGCAGTGTAGAGGATCAGAGGGATCCTGGGGTCCCAGTTCATAGGTCACCCAAAGCTGCTACGCAGGTTGACTCTGTGGTTAAGAAGGCATACGGTGCATTGGCCTTCATCAGTCGTGGGATTGAGTTCAAGAGCCGAGA
The DNA here is from genome assembly GCF_048418815.1 of Hemitrygon akajei. Classification (NCBI taxonomy): domain Eukaryota; kingdom Metazoa; phylum Chordata; class Chondrichthyes; order Myliobatiformes; family Dasyatidae; genus Hemitrygon; species Hemitrygon akajei. Next base: position 1,263,507 of record NW_027332025.1, on the reverse strand, counting down.
GGTAATGTTGCAGCTATATAGGACCCTGGTCAGACCCCACTTGGAGTATTGTGCTCAGTTCTGGTCGCCTCACTACAGGAAGAAAACCACAGAAATGGTGCAGAGAAGATTTTCAAGGATAAATCAACAGGCCCGAAAAGTTAGCTGCTCCTTTCAACGGATGCTACCTGACCTGCTGAGTTCATCCAGCTTGTTTGTACGTGTTGATTTGACCACAGCATCTGCAGTGTGCTTTGTGTTTCCAAGGATGTTGCCTGGATTGGGGAGCATGCCTTATGAGAATAGGTTGAGAGAACTCGGGTTTTTTCCTTGGAGTTACGGAGGATGTGAGGTGACCCGATAGAGGTGTATAAGATGATGAGAGGTATTGATTGTGTGGGTAGTCCGTGGCTTTTTCCCAGGGCAAAAATGACTTGCATGAGAAGGCTTAGTTTTAAGGAGATGTCAGGGGTAAGTTTTTTTACGTAGAGATTGTTGAGTGTGCGGAATGTGCTGCCGGTGGTGGTGGTGGAGGCGGGTACGATAGGGTCTTTAAGAGACTCCTGGATGGCTACATGGAGCTTAGAAAAATAGAGGGCTTTGAGGAAAGCCTAGTTAGTTTTAAGGTTGGGACATGTTCAGCACAGCTTTGTGGGCCGAAGGGCCTGTATTGCGCTGTAGGTTTTCTTTGTTTCTACTGATCACATTAATGTTCAGTGTCAGACACCCAGGGACTGAAAACACAATCTCCCACAGTCTGGTACTTACCGTAGTTTCTGTATTTTACACTCCGGGTTCCTCAGAGCCACAGACACAATTTTCACTCCTGCATCTCCCAGTTTATTCTCACTCAGGTCCAGCCCCGTCAGTAATGGGTTCGTACTGAGAGCGGAGGCGAGATCCTCGGCACCAGAATCTGTGAGACCGACATCGATCAGCCTGGAGATGAGAGAGAGTGAGGGTGAAGGACACAGAGAAACAGGAGATGGTACAAATCCCCAGTGTTTATCAGTAACACAATTACTGATCACATTAATGTTCAGTGTCAGACACCCAGTGACTGTAAACACAATCTCCCACAGTCTGGTACTTACCCCAGTTTCTGTATTTTACACTCCGGGTTCCTCAGAGCCGCAGACACCAGTTTCACTCCTGAATCTCCCAGTTCATTATTACTCAGGTTCAGCTCCATCAGTGATGTGTTTGTACTGAGAGCGGAGACGAGATCCTCGGCACCAGAATCTGTGAGACCGACATCGATCATCCTGGCGATGAGAGAGAGTGTTGGTGAAGGACACAGAGAGACAGGAGACGGTACAAATCCCCAGTGTTTATTAGTAATACAATTGCTGTTCACATTAGTGTTCAGTGTCAGACACCCAGTGACTGTAAACACAATCTCCCACAGTCTGGTACTTACTCCAGTGTCTGTATTTTACACTCCAGGTTCCTCAGAGCCGCAGACACCAGTTTCACTCCTGAATCTCCCAGTTCATTCTCACTCATGTCCAGCTCCGTCAGTGATGTGTTCGTACTGAGGGCGGAGGCGAGATCCTCGGCACCAGAATATGTGAGACTGACATCCCAGAGCCTGGAGATGAGAGAGAGTGAGGGTGAAGGACACAGAGAGACAGGAGATGGTACAGATCCCCAGTGTTTATTGGTAACACAATTACTGATCACATTAATGTTCAGTGTCAGACACCCAGTGATTGTAAACACAAACTCCAACAGTCTGGTACTTACCAAAGTTTCTGTATTTTACACTCCGCATTCCTCAGAGCCACAGACACCAGTTTCACTCCCGAATCTCCCAGTTCATTCTCCCCAAGTCTAAACACAAACAGACAGATTGATCAACAAAGTGATTCAAACCATGGGTCTGAGGGAATTTCTCTCACTCGGATATTTCAGGAAACATTAAACCCTTCAGTAAATCACTGATCGAGGTTCCCATCACTGTCAATGTCCCTCACTGTCCAGCTCCAGCGTATTCACCGAATGTCAGTAATTTAGTTTGTTGGTGTGACCCTGTAATCTGCACATATTCTGTCTCTTTCCCTGATGGTTAGAAAAGTGTTCCTGACGTGAGAGGGTCGGGAGGGGCAGAGATGAAGGATGGGAGAAAGTCCCACAGTGAGGAAGAGTTGTGAATATGGAAATGTCGATAGGAGACGGTGGAAGATTCCCCACCTGAGGAAAAGGGATGGGAAGACAGAATCTGCAGGAGGAAGGGGGATGAGGATTAGAAGACACTCAGGAGGAAGAGGAATGAGGATGAGAAGTCCCGCAGCAGTATACCGATGGGAAAAGATAATCCAATAGGATAAGAAGATCCAGAAATAGATTGCAAGGGAGGGGTGTGTCTGAACTGAGACCCACAATCGGGAGAGGAGATGCACCCATGGGGTCTGGGTATCTGATAGTGAGCACAGTCACACAGGTGGACTGATGGTGATAATCACACACGGGGAAGGGCAAGGGAGGACAATCTCACGATGGTATTTCTTTCCTTCTCACTGGGACAGTCTGCTGACGGTCTCTTGTCCGTCACCGGGAAGCGCGTGGGAAACTCTGACCCACCTGCTGCAGTCAGTATCGGTCTGGGTGTTAGTAACAGTGAGAAGGAACATTGTCAATGGATGTGTCACAGACAGCAAGAAACACAGCCATTCCTGTGATTTACTGCCATTAAACCAATGGCCGATGTTCACTGATCTGATGAAGTCTCCAACATCCCTTCACAAGGAACCACAGAACCCTCCCATCCTTGGGGAATTACTGACGGATCCCTGGGTCATTTGTCACCATTCTTCACAATCTGAATTACTGCAGTTTTAAGCAAATCCCTTTACATTGAAACAACATAATGGAACAGTTTCACAGTTCAGAGTGAGAGATAAATCAAGTTACCTCAACTCCTGGCACTTGTGCAGCCCGGGTCCCAGCCGCTGGATTCCTTCGCACTGAATGTGGCAGTTCCCCAGGTTGAGGTGTTTTATTCTATCACAGAGTCCGATGACATGAGACAGGACCGCGCAGTCAATCGGTGTCAGTGTCATTCCACTGAATGAAAGTGTTTCCACAGATCCCAGTGCGGCCTGAGCCAGTCCACGATTCTGAGACTCAAACAGGTAGTGCAATGTGTTCAGGAGGCTCCTTTTACCAGCTTCACTCCCCGTGTTTCCACTCCGGCGTTTAATCTCCTCCATCATCCAGTCAATCACCCGGCAGGTTGTTTGATGAGGAAATGGACCCAGAAACTCCTCCAGGCCCCGAGCTGTCATTGGGTTGGAGAGACCAGCAACAAAACGGAGAAATACCTCAAATCGACCATCTGTCGTGTAGTGAGCTTCAGTGAGGAGTTTCATAATATCTCTGCCATCTGAAATCAAGAATTGTGCGACTGCAGCTACAAACTCTTGGATGGTGAGGTGAGGGAATGTGTACACCACGCTCCGGGCCGAATCCTCTCTCTCCAAAAGCTCCATCAGGAACCCGGACAGGAACTGGGAAGGCTGCAGATTGTACTTGATTAAATCTCCATCTGTAAACACAATCTTCTTCTCGGACACCCCTCTGAAGGCCATCTGACCAACCCTGAGTAACACATCACGGGGGTTCTCAATCTCACGGCCGTGGTTTTTCAGGATGTTGTAAATATAGTAGGAGTACAGTTGGGTGATGGTCTTGGGAACTCGGTGTGAGTCCTTGACTCTTTGTGTGAAGAAGGGGCCCAGTGCCAGAGCGAGGATCCAGCAGTAGGAGGGGTTGTAGCTCATGGTGTACAGGATCTCGTTCTCGTTCACGTGTTTGAAAACAGCTGCCGCCACCGTCTGATCTTCAAAATGTTTGATGAAGTATTCCTTCCTTTTCTCACCAACGAATCCCAGGATTTCAGCCCAGACACTGATCTCAGCCTTTTCCAATAAATGTAATGCAATGGGACGGGTGGTCACCAGCACTGAACACCCTGGGAGCAGCTTGTGCTGGATTAAACTGTACACAATGTCAGACACCTTGCACTTGAAATCAGGATCTGTGCATGTGGACCGAGGTTCTGTGTCTCTTTGACTGTCAGTAAAAACAATTTTGTCATTGAATTCATCCAAACCATCAAATATAAACAACAATCCCTCTGGGTTCTTCCAGACGTCTCTCAGGATATTCCCAAAGTAAGGATACTGATCTAGAATCAGTTCCTTCAGGTTTATTCTACAGTTAATGGAGTTTAAATCCCGGAATTTGAAACTGAATACAAACTGGAACTGTTGGTATATTTCCCCCGCGGCCCAGTCATAAACAATCTTTTGTACCATTGTTGTTTTCCCAATCCCCGGTTCTCCAGCCATTGCTGTCGAACTCCCAGATTTGGATTTACTCCGGGTAAAGCTGCTCTGGAACAACTGATCAGTCCGGATTTTTTCCAGCTTTCCGCGGAGATGGTTCTGTCTCCACTCATCGTTGTCTCTGCCTCTTGCCAGCAGCTCATGTTCCACCAGTCTTCGATCTCGAACAGTAGAAATGACCGTGAGCTCAGCGTATCGATCAACCAGCTGGAAAACCTTCACCTTCTCCCTCATCAGGATCGTGTTCACTCTCAGTGTTTCAGTTTGTGCCCGCAGAGTCTCCTTGTGTTTCTGTTGAACATCTTCAATGGGAACAGACAGCAGACAAACTGTTAGATGCCTCAACTCAGAACTCAGTATCTAAGCACACGAGAGTTATCTCAAACCCATGGCATTAATGGATTCATCAATGGATGTTCGTACAGTAAAGTAAATTTGATTAAAAGACCCCTGACTGGACAGAGAGGCCTGGTCTAGATAAACACCAGATGATCACATTTCCACATTAATTGTGCAGTGAAGGTGAGTATTTCCCTGGTAGTTTACTGATGCCCGACTGTCCCGTACTGGACAACATCCCACTACTGCCACAGATATCATTATTCCTGTGGAAGAAACTTTTAATCCCCTGTGTTGATGTGGTGTATAGACATAGCAAAGAGGGTAGTGGGAATGCTACCAAAGGAACAGGTCAGGGAATCACAACTTCCCCCTCTTAGCATCACTGATTCAAAATGCAGAGGCAGATTTGCTGATCAGCACATGCACTGTGGGTGGCTGGTTGGGGTGTGCGGGATCTCAAAATGTGTTCGAACCCTTTCATGGGTGTGTGGGGTCTTGCAATGTGCCTGGCTCTCACAGTGTGTCAGCATACTGTCGGGATGTGTGGATTCTCACAGCGTGAAAGGGGTGTGTGGGATCTCATACTGTGTCAGGAACCTGTTAGGGTTGTGTGGGGTCTCTCAGTGTGTCCGGACCCTGTCAGGCGTGTGTGGGGTCTCACACTGTGTCAGGACCCTGTCAGGGGTGTGTGGGATCTCACACTGTGTCAGGACTCTGTTAGGGGTGCGTGGGATCTCACAGTGTTTCCCGACACTGTCAGGGGTGTGTGGGATCTCACACTGTGTCAGGACCCTGTCAAGGGTGTTTGGGGTCTCTCAGTGTGTCAGGACCCTGTCAGGCGTGTGTGGGGCCTCACAGTGTGTCAGGACCCTGTCAGGGGTGTGTGGGGTCTCACAGTGTGTCAGGACCCTGTCAGGCGTGTGGGGTCTCACAGTGTGTCCGGACCGTGTCAGGGGTGTGTGGGGTCTCACAGTGTGTCAGGACCCTGTCTGGTGTGTGTGGAGTCTAACAGTGTGTCAGGACCCTGTCTGGTATGTGTGGGTCTCACAGTGTGTCAGGACCCTGACAGGGGTGTGTGGGGTCTCACAGTGTGTCAGTACCCTGTCAGGTGTGTGTGGAGTCTCACCGTGTGTCAGGACCCTGTCTGGTGTGTGTGCAGTCTCACAGTGTGTCAGGACCCTGTCTGGTATGTGTGGGGTCTCACAGTGTGTCAGGATCCTGTTAGGGGTGTGTGGGATCTCACAGTGTGTCAGGACCCTGTCTGGTGGGTGTGGAGTCTCACAGTGTGTCAGGACCCTGTTAGGGGTGTGTGGGATCTCACAGTGTGTCAGGACCCTGTCAGTGGTGTGTGGGATCTCACAGTGTGTCAGGACCCTGTCAGGGGTGTGTGGGATCTCACAGTGTGTCAGGAGCTTGTCAGTGGTGTGTGGAGTCTCACAGTGTGTCAGGACCCTGTCAGGGGTGTGTGGAGTCTCACAGAGTGTCAGGACCCTGTCAGGGGTGTGTGGGGCCTCACAGTGTGTCAGTACCCTGTCAGGGGTGTGTGGGATCTCACAGTGTGTCAGGACCCTGTCAGGGGTGTGTGGGGTTTCACTGTGTGTCAGGACCCTGCCAGGTGTGTGTGTGAATTCACAGTGTTTCAGGACCCTGTCATTAGTGTCTGGGTTCTCACCGTGTGGCAGGACCCTGGCAGGAGTGTGTGCGGTCTCTCACTGTGTCAAGAACCTGCCCGGTGTTTGTGGTGTCTGAAAGTGTCTTACAGTGTGCCAGGATACTGTCAGAGGAGTGTGGGGTCTCACTGCATATCAGAACCCTGTTACGGGTGTGTGGGGTCTCACAGTGTATCTGGATCCTATCAAGGGTGTGGGGTCGCACATTGTGTCAGGACCCTGTTAAGGGTGTGTAGTGTCTCACAGTTTTCTGGACCATGTTAGGCATGTGTGGGGTCTCACAATGTTTCCCAACACTGTTAGGGTGGGTGTGGGGTCTCACAGTGTGTCAGGACCCTGTCAGGGTTGAGTGGGGTATCAAAGTGTGTCTGTGCCCTAACAGTGGAGTGTGGTGTCTCAGTGTCTTTCAGGACCGAGTCAGTGGTGTGTGGTGTATCACACTGTGTCAGGACCTTGTCAGGGATGTGTGTGGTTTCACAGTGTGTCAGTACCCTAACAGGGGTATGTGGGTTCTCTCAGTCCTTCATCATCTGGTCACTGGTGTGTAGTGTCTCACAGTGTATCTGGATCCTATCAAGGGTGTGGGGTCGCACATTGTGTCAGGACCCTGTTAAGGGTGTGTAGTGTCTTACAGTTTTCTGGACCATGTTAGGCATGTGTGGGGTCTCACAATGTTTCCCAACACTGTTAGGGTGGGTGTGGAGTCTCACAGTGTGTCAAGACCCTGTCAGGGGTGTGTGGGGCCTCACAGTGTGTCAGGACCCTGTCAGGGGTGTGTGGGGTCTCACAGTGTGTCAGGACCCTGTCAGGGGTGTGTGGGGTCTCACAGTGTGTCAGGACCCTGTCAGGGATGTGTGGAGTTTCGCAGTGTGTCAGGACCCTGTCAGGCGTGTGTGGGGTCTCACAGTGTTTCAGGATCCTGTCAGGGGTGTGTATGGTCTCACAGTGTCCGGATACTGTCAGAGGTGTCTGGGGTCTCACTGTGTATCAGAACCTTGTTACGGGCGTGTGTGGTCTCACAGTGTATCTGAATCATATCAGGTGTGTGTGGTGTCTCACAGTGTGTCAGGACCCTTTCAGGGGTTGGTGGTGTCTCACACTGTGTCAGGACCCTGTTAGAGGTGTGAGGGGTCCCACAGTGTTTCCTGACACTGATAGGGGTGTGTGGGGTTTCATAGTGTCTCAGGACCCTGCCCGGCGTGTGGGGGGTCTCACCATGTGCCAGGACACTGTCGGTGGTGTGTTGGGTCTCACAGAGTGTCAGGTCTCTGTGACATCTCACAGTGTGTCAGGACCCTGCCCGGTGTGTGTGGTGTCTCTCAGTTTTCAGGACTCTGTCAGGAGTGTGTGGTGTCTCACAGTGTATCAGTATCCTGTCAGCCATGTGTGGAGGCTCACCGCGTGTCAGAACACTGTCAGGGTTGTGTAGGGTCTCACTGTGTGCCAGGACACTGCCAGGTGTGTCTGGGATCTCACAGTGTGTCAGGACCCTGTCAGTGGTGAAAGCAATAACAGATGACAGAGGCGTGAACAGCTTGAAAACATCCTCTGTTACCATTTGAAAATTAACGTCCTTGGAATTTGTTCTTGGAAATGAGACAGGCTGAATGAACGTTGTGGCCTTATATTTCTGTTCAAGGGCTTCGAGTAATCAGTTAAAGCATGGGTTACTGTGAGATTAATAATTTTTACGATGTCTGTCTTTCCTTCGCCCTCTCCTCTGTTAAATGTGCAGTTGAGTGATCCAACTCAGTCCGCGATGATGAACCCTCACAATCTCTTGAGCCCAAGAGATACCAGTTGCATTTTCGGAGACACAATGTGCTTACGGATGTAGTGAGTTTCTTATCCAGACGATCACAATTTAATTAATTGCAATATTATTTATAGATATCTTCAGTACTTTCTACCTTTTTGCTGCAATCCCACAACCCTCGGTTTCTCTGTCCAAATTCCCATCTCTTACCCTTCCACAGTGTCCACACAACACAGACACACATGAATTTCAGCTGAGGATTTAGTCTCTGATCTCCCCCTCACTAACATTGTTTCCTGATGGAATTCCAGGATTACTGAGTGGGAAATTGAGCTGGATAATTTCAGCAGAGTTGGCACTAAGGGGTTGCAAAGTTGGAGCGAGTGGGGTTCATATGCTGCTCTGGGATTAAACAGACTAGTTGGGGTGTTAACTGCTTTTCTCATTAAATGGATGTTGTCATGCTTATTCTGTGACGATAACTTCAATGGATTCCCAATTCTAAAAAATGATAACCTGTAGGATCTGAGGGAGTTTAGAAATGTGGTTCAGGATGAGGGTGTTGGGTTGGGTGGTAGGGATATTATTTCATTTTTCAGAGTGAGAAATTTCCCATAGTTTCGCTCCTCAGATTGCCCTCTTCTCCATTCTGACCCCGGTAGGGGGACCTGTCTTTGCAGGACCCGGAGAGGAGTGATCCCTTTCAGCAACGCCCCCAACTCTCTGCGTGCTTCCTCATAATGTCCTGTGAAAACTCTCCCTCCAGCAAACATTTTTCCATGTGTCTCACTGTGTGTTGTGACACGGTGGAACATTTACCTGATCAAATCCTCCTGGCTCAGCAACGATAGGTCCCTACACAACATCAACCATTGATGGAAACAGCGGTTTCTTCATTTACCTTTCAGCTCCCTGGGAATCTCCGGTAAGGGTTGATGGACCGGAACACAACCTGTTCAGATTTAAAATAATTTTACACGTTTCAATTCCTCAAATTTTAAGTATGTAATATTTGAATCCAAAAGTAAATTAATATCTGATATCTCACCATGTTCCTGTATTTCTTTCAGTATTTTGTCCAACTCTGGGACACCAATCCGCATTTTCACAAAGGTTTCCCACATCACCCTCCGGGCGCGGGAGCCTTTCTCCATCACCAGGCTCAGGAGGAGTTTAGAACTGTCCGCCCGCTCTCCCTTATCAGCGAGATCAGAGATTTTCTGTGAAGAGTAACAGTGAACATATTGGGGACTGACAGATTCACACAGAGAATGAGAAGTAAATGATGTGCTCTGTAACGGGATCACACTGAGCAGTCACCCGGACGGGTGCTGATCCTGTCTGGACATGGACTGTACATTCTGAGTGCAGAGCACACGGAGGGACATTCACCGTGAACCTGGTCCACCAGTCAATGAGATCCTGGCTGGTCTGTGACCGCTTCATTGACGTGGCTCCAAATCCATAAATAATTCCTCACCGGATTTGACGGTGTAAAACAGAATCAGAAAATATTGATCACAGATGAAGAAAGAAGTCAGGAGGGTTTTTATAACAGAGTGAACAGTCTCAGAGAAGTTGCAGAAAAGATGATGTGATTCATCCCCTCAGTCCGCCAGTGTCCAACATGACAGCGGATTACCGGCTGACTCCTGATGCCTTTCCTTTGCCTTTTCCAGTGGAGGTTTATTCAGTGATTACACATTACAACATGGCAGTATTCCCCAATCCACACTGTTTGCAGTTACAGATTGTAACAGAATGATCTCCACCCAGAACAGAACACACTCGAGCTCCTGTGACATCCAGTCGTAATGCCCCGGTTCTTACTGAATCCTGCCGTCACACTGTACACTCTTCCCGAAATAAAAATTCCTACCGTATTTCCATTTAAGCTCGTTTATTGCAACATCATAGAACTGTTGCCTCGCTCTGAACATTGAGCTGCAGCAGGGGTATTTACAACTCTTTCAATCATTCCTTCAGATTCACAGCTTTAAGAATTATATATATTTATTTCTGATTTGTTGTTATGCTCTATTATCCGATGAGTGAGAGTCCCGACACCCATCAGTCCTGTGATGTGTGAAAATTCAAACCCATTCGCTCTCCCACTCACCCGATGTTCCTCTCCGCTGAACTGATTCTCGGCCGTTAACGCCAGACTCACTCCGTGCACCCCTCTTTCCATGGTCTGTTCCAGCCTGTCCCGGTAGAAATCCGTCAACTGCAGCAGCTGGAAATCGTCCCAGCTTGCCAGGAGCTCGGTGATCACTGAGCTCGGACCTGTGAAGGAAAATTAGGAGCATTAAAGACATTTCAACACCATACAGGGTAGTAACTTTCTCTCTGGAAACTAAAGATCACAAAACACAGTCCGGGCGGGGTGGGGGGGGGGACGTCACGTGATGACGTAGGATGGAGACGCGGGAAACCAGCTCCCGTAAAAAATCAGTAGATTGATGTTTACGTGAAGAAAAGTTAGTAAATACTTTCTAAAAGTTACTTATAAACTACTCCGGATTGTTTCAAACTGTGTCTCATAAACAGAAGACGAAGAAAACTATTACCGTGAAGACACCGCAAATTGGAACAGAATCAAGGCCCACCTCTGCGAGAGAACCGCGGGCTCAGGTACATTTCACCTGCGGTGATACAGAACAGGAAACTGCGGCAACATTGACCATTTCTAAAGAAAAAGACCAACAAGAACTGCGCAAACGTGAAGGAAGGAGCATGCGCAAACGCGAGCAACTCAAACTACAAATCCCAGTTACGATTGAAACCGGAAGTGCAAGTGAATCTGCGGCCGATTCAGATTCTCTGGATAAATCAGACGAAGATGGAGATAAAAGTTTTTGTGGAAATATAGAAAAAACTTTGATGCAAATAATGCGTAAATTAGAAAAATTAAACGCATTAAAAGAAATAAAAAAGATAAATATGGAGATTATGTTTGATAAAATGATAAAAAGACAGGAAAAAATGATAAAGAGAATTATAGACATGGAAGCAACAACGGAAGACATGGTTGAAAGAATGAATAAAATGGAAGATAATATCTCTGCCTGGACATTAGAAAGAAAACAATTGTTGGAAAAAGTGGATAAGCTAGAAAATTTTAGCAGACGAAACAATATTAAGATTGTTGGACTTAAAGAAGATATAGAAGGAGAAGATCCAATAATTTTTTTTCAAGAATGGATCCCTGAGAACTTGGAAATGGAAGAAGAAACTCTAATTGAAATTGAAAGGGCTCATAGAGCCTTAAGATCAAGACATCAAGCTGATCAAAATCCGCGATCAATTTTGATAAAATGCTTAAGATACCAAGATAAAGAAAAGATCCTGAAGGCGGCTGCCCAATGTGCCAGAAAGAGTAAAGTGACATTGATGATAGAAGGGAAAGCAGTTCTTTTCTATCCTGATATAAATTATAACCTTTTGAAGAGAAAAAAGGAATTTAACCCAGTGAAAAAAGCTTTATGGGAAAGGGGTTATAAATTCATAATGCGTAACCCAGCAAAACTGATAATTTCCAAGAGATTTCCAAGCGTAATGGATTAAAGATGAAGACAGAGACAGTGAATGGAATTGATGGACATTTGAGGATGATACAGGGGGAGAAATATTAATTGCGAGTAGTATTTTTCTTCACATATATATACTTTTTATGTCGTGGGGGAGCTGGGTGAGCTTTGGATCGATTGCTACGGGATTCACGTGTGTAGTCATGGCGATTGCCATGACCCGTAAAACAGAGGGGGGTAATGTTGTGGTTTTTTTCATCCACAACATTAGTAGGGGGTATTTTGTTTTTTTCTTTATAATCTATTTTTCTTCTATCTTTCTTTATTTGCCTGGATGATCGGTGGGGACACACATAGCAACATGGAGAATTTTAAAAAGATTCCCCAAAGTACCACAAAGTTGAAAGATTATGTATTATTATAGATTGGAGTAACCCAATTAAAAATAATGACCAATTTACTAAATTTTTAAAGTTTTAATGTTAATGGGCTTAATGGACCGGTGAAAAGAAAAAGAATCTTAACACACATTAAAAAAATGAAAATGGATATACCTTTTTTTACAAGAAACACACTTAATAGAGAAAGAACATCAGAAATTAAAAAGAGATTGGGTTGGAAATGTTATTGCAGCTTCATTTAACTCAAAGGCGAGAGGAGTTGCAATTTTGGTTAATAAAAATTTACCAATTAAAATAGAAAATGTATTAATTGATTCGGCGAGGAGATATGTAATTATACATTGTCACTTTTTTCAGAACTATGGACTCTTATGAATATTTATGCACCAAATGAAAATGATGAAAAATTTATATGAGGTCTTTTTGAATTTGGCTAACGCACATGACAAGATATTAATAGGTGGAGATTTTAACTTTTGTCTAGATCCAGTTTTAGATAGATCAACAAAGGTTGTCACAAAATCAAAAGTAGCAAAATTAACTTTATAATTGATGAAAGATTGATATATGGAGAAGAATTAACCCAAAAGTAAGAGATTATTCATTTTATCCAAATAGACATAAAACTTAGTCAAGGATAGATATTTTTCCTATTAACAATGAATATTCAAGACAGTGAAAAATATGGAATATAATGCAAGAATATTGTCAGATCATTCTCCTTTGATAATGACAATGATAATGATAGATAAAGAGGAATCAATTTGTAGATGGAGATTTAATTCAATATTACTAAAACGTCAAGATTTTTGTGATTTTTTGAAAAAGCAGATTCAGGTTTTTTTAGATACAAATTCACATTCAGTTGATAATAAATTTATATTGTGGGAAGCAATGAAGGCATATTTGAGAGGTCAGATAATAAGTTATACTTCTAAAATTAAGAAGGAATATATGATAGAAATAGATCAATTGGAAAAAGAGATTACAAAATTAGAAAATGAATCTCAAAGATATCTGACAGAAGAAAAACGAAGACAACTTGTTAATAAGAAGTTACAATATAATACACTTCAGACATATAGAACAGAAAAAGCAATTATGAGAACTAAACAGATATATTATGAACTAGGTGAAAGATCACATAAGGTTCTTGCTTGGCAGTTAAAAACAGACCAGACTTCTGAAACGATAAATGCAATTCGAACAAGTAAATAAAATTACTTATAAACCTTTAGAAATTAATGAAACTTTTAAGAATTTTTATTCTGAACTGTATAAATCAGAACCACAAAATGATAATGTCAAGATAGAAAGGTTTTTATCATAAATAACTCTTCCAAAATTGAATTCGGAAGAACAGAAGGTATTAGATGTGCCTTTTACATTAAAAGAAGTCGAAGAAGCTCTAGGATCATTTCAAAGTAATAAATCCCCTGGAGAAGATGGTTTTCCACCTGAATTTTATAAAAAGTTTAAAGATCTATTAATTCCTCCTCTTATGGAGTTAATACATCAAGCGGAAAGAATGCATAAACTTCCAGAATCATTTTCGACAGCTATTTTAATAGTATTGCCAAAAAAAGATAAGAGATCTTTTAAAGCCAACATCATATAGGCCTATTTCTTTGTTAAACACTGACTATAAAATAATAGCAAAAATCTTATCTAACAGATTATCTAAATACCAAAATTAATACATATGGATCAAACAGGATTTATCAAAAATAGACAATCGGCAGATAATGTAACCCAGTTACTTAGCATAATTCATTTAGCACAAAAGAGGGAGGAAATGAGTGTGGCAATTGTCTTAGATGCAGAAAAAGCATTTGATAGATTGGAATGGGATTTTTTATTTAAGGTATTGGAAAAATATAGATTAGGCGTATCCTTTATAAAATGGATTAAAACCTTAAATACTAATCCCAAAGCTAAAGAAGTGATAATTGGTCAAATTTCAACAGCATTTCAGTTAACAAGGTCAACTAGGCAAGGTTGTCCATTATCACCTGCTTTATTTTGTGTTGGCGATAGAACCATTAGCTGAATTAATTAGAATGGACCCAGATATTAAGGGTTTCAGAGTTAACCAGGAGGAATACAAGATTAACTTATTTGCTGATGATGTTCTGCTTTATTTAACAAACCCATTGTACTCGTTGCGTAAATTATCCTCTAGATTAGAAGAATATGGGAAAATATCAGGCTACAAAATAAATTGGGATAAAAGTGAAATTTTACCTCTTACTAAAGGATATTATAGTCAATGTCGATTAATAACTCAATTTAGATGGCCGATAAACGGTATAAAATATTTAGGTATAAGAGTTGATAATGATATAAAGAACTTGTATAAATTAAATTATTTACCATTATTGAAAACAATTCAAGAAGATCTTGATAAATGGATGATATTACCAATAACATTAGTAGGTACAGTAAATACCATAAAAATGAATATATTCCCTAGATTACAATACTTATTCCAATCACTAACAATACAACTGCCCCAGAAGTTTTTTCAAGAGTTAAATAAATATGTGAGGAAGTTCCTTTGGAAAGGTAAGATGTCAAGAATATCGTTGAAAAAATTGACATGGAACTTTGATCTAGGAGGGTTACAACTTCCAAATTTTAAGAATTATTATAAAGCAAATCAACTTAGATTTATTGCATCTTTTTTTGAGAAAGATAGACCGTCATGGATTAGAATAGAACTAGATAAAATAGGAGAAGATACACCAGAAGTTTTTATATATAAATGGGAATCTAAATGGATACGGGAAAAGAAAGAATCTCCTATATTAAAACATTTGATTTCTGGAATAAGATAAATGTTGATGATGAGATAAAGAAATCTTTATTAGCAAAGAGATCTTTAATTCAAAATTGACATTCCTTTTATAATGGATAATCAATTTTTATATAATTGGTTTCAGAAAGGGATTAGATATATAGGAGATTGTTTTGAAGGAGGTATATTAATGTCATTTGATCAATTAAAGAATAAATATAAAATATCAAACAACACTCTTTTTTGTTACTTCCAATTAAGGGCTTATTTAAGAGAAAAATTGGGTCAAACAATGTTATTGCCGAAATCTAATGAAATAGAAACTTTAATTCAAAAAGCAAGAACTCAAAAAAATTATTTCTTTTATGTATAGTTTGATTCAAAAACAGGCAATTAAACAAGGAATCCATGTCAAGACAAAAATGGGAAATTGACTTGAATATTAAAATTGAAGAAACAAATTGGTCAAGACTATGTCTTGATAGTATGACAAATACAATAAATGTCTGGTTAAGATTAGTGCAATATAATTTTTACATCACTTATATATTACACCACAAAAAATAAATAAATTAAACCAAAATTTATCTGATCAGTGTTTCCGATGTAACCAAGAAATTGGTACTTTTTTACATTCTACTTGGTCTTGTTCTAAAATTCAACCTTTTTGGACAAATTTAAGAGTTTTACTGGAACAAATTATTGGAACACAACTTCCACATAACCCAATATTATTTTTATTTGGCGATATTGAAGGGATAAAACCAAAACCCAAATTGAATAAGTATCAGAATGAATTCATAAAAATTGCACTGGCAGTAGCCAAAAAGGCTATTGCAGTTACTTGGAAATCGGATTCATACTTAAGATAGATCGTTGGAAGAATGAAATTTCTAGCTGTATTCCACTTGAAAAAATTACTTATAATTTAAGAGATAAATATGAAACATTTTTGAAAATTTGGCACCCTTTTTTTTTTACAAAAGACAGGATTAAATATATAGGTGCTCCGAAGATAAAATAATTGGTTATTTGGGGAAATAAATAAATATATATACTAAAGTTATTATGAACTCCGTGGAGCATGTGGGGATCTTCCAATATCGAGGCATTCTTTCTTTCTTTCTTTCTTTCTTTCTTTCTTTCTTTCTTTTTTCTTCTTTTTCTTTTTCTATTCTTCTATAGGGATGTTAGGGGGGAGGGGGGAAGGGTAGATTTTTTTTTCTTTCTGTAATCATTTGAAAACTCAATAAAAAATTTTAAAAAACAAAACACGGTCCGAAATATATATATGGGAGAACGGGTTTGGGCCGGAGGGTAGGGGTCGCCGGTGGTGTAGGAGGTGGTATAGTTCCATCTGTTGAAGTCTGCTCTTTCATGTCCGCAGGAATATACCTCCCTGTTTTGAAAGGACTCTGCTTATTCCTGAGAATATAGTAACCCATCAGCATCACTCTCCTGGTACTACCCATCACCACCGCTTTGCTCTCGGTTACTGTCTGCCTGCCTGGTCAACCCCTTCCTTAGCAAATCTCTAGGATTTCTCACAAAATGCTGGAGGTACTCAGCAGGTCAGGCAGCATCTATGGAGGAGAATAAACAATCAACGTTTCAGGCCAAGGCCCTTCATTGGACTGGAAATGAGGGGACAGAAATTCCAGATATTTCCACATTACTTTGTATTCCTTGTTGTCCTGATCTGAAATGTTGACTGTTTATTCCTGTCCATGGATGCTGCCTGACCTGCTGAATTCTGCCAATATTTTGCGTGTCTTTTTGTTGCCCGAAACTTTCAGCACCTGCAGAATGTCTTGTCTTCTGGAATGACTCGCTATTTTAATGTGCATCACAATCTGTAAGAGGAGCAGGAGCAGACGGTAACTGTACTCCTTCCACGTGTGACTGTGTTTCCCCAGAGATGTTAACTCTCTCTCTCTCTCTCATCTCCCTGCTCAGTTTTCACAAATACTTTGTGAATTGCCTATATTGCATTAAACCCAGACGCAGAATCCGCAGAGTATTTATAAATTAAAATAATTCGCCAACATACCCGTGTCCTTTCTCGACGTTGACGTCACTGGAGCTCCTCCACTGCTCGAACCTTGATGCATTTTGGGGACAGGTGTGATCAGTTTTTACTGTTCTGTAACAAAACAAAACAACAGGAGGGTCAGACATTAATTAAAGGAGAATACTGTTTTGTTTTTAAACAGAGGCAAACACTTCCAAACATCTTGGGCCGATCCACTGAAGCCTTGACATGGCCTGATCCACCTGTGCCCATCCACCCACAGTCACACAATGTCCATTTCCGATCTCTCCATGGATTGTACACTGGACCAGGATTTTCCAGGGTATCTACTCTCTGTATTGCAGGCAATTCCCTTTTTGGAACCAATCTTGTGTCCTGGACCAGGTGTGTTGCGTCTACGGAATGGCAAGGCAGATTGGGCAGACAGCGGCCACGGCTTTGGTCCTCCTACCACTGGTGGCGCTGTGGTGAGTAATGGACAAGTGTTACAGCAGTGTGGGGTGAATCATTTCTGCTGATGATGAGACTTCTATTCCTCTCGTCACTGGATTATACAGATTTCTCGGTCAGACCTGATTCTCACCGTCTCCTTTCAGTTTAACATCGCCTGGCATTGACACCTACGGCAATATAGGATTTGAGTCTACAGATAGACACTCCGACATCCTGAACAATGCAATATCACCTATAGCATCGTGACATCTTGTCCTGAACCAGTATAGCTTTTTTTCCGGCAGGACTTTAAGACCATTATTAGCACCAAAACTCAGTTACGATTTCTTTCAGCATATCACCTGGCTATTATCAGATAGTTAGTTATATGACACAATGTCGACATGCCATACATCCAAAACAACAAGTTGGGGAAAGTCATTAACATAAATAAAATAAGATGCTGGAGTTAATCAACAAGACAGAGAGTATGTTAACATTTCAGGTGGAAGACTCTGTATCAGAGCTGAGCCTGTGTGTAGGAGCCATGTATCTGTTCTCTATCAGCATTGTATCCTGCGTTGTGAATTTATGATGTTTTTTATGGTAACTGGTTGCATCAGTGAGGGTGTGGTATGCGCAAAGGGAGTCAGTTATATATTTGTGCTTTGTTCCATGCAGTACACAGCCCTAATGCCCTTCCTTCAGACAACATTGGTGGCGTGGAGAGGGGAGACTTTCAGCTTGGGCGACTGCCGATCTTCCATAAGAAAAATACCTTGCCCAGGCTTGCGCCCTGGAAACTTTCCAAGGTGCAAATCTATGTCTATCGAGACTAACGGGGGCCTACTACACTACCCAGCTGGGGACTGACGGATGTCATATATTTTGTTATTATCCACTCAAATACGCTGAACTTAAACTTGGGTACAGATCAGTTTCATCGCTTCAAGATTGTATGTTTACTGATTGCTAATAAAGGATCGAATACTTATCACCGACATTTGTACCAATCATTATTGGATTTGAGGGCACGTCATGTAAGTTGAACAAACCTGGGGGGAGACGCCAGTAACGACAAATTAGCTTGG